>NC_089781.1:54858812-54878812 GCF_040412425.1 Macrobrachium rosenbergii | reverse complement strand
TCCTTTTATTCCACAAGAAGTGTCTTCCTTTTTGAAGTGCTTTATTTTAAAACTTTGAATTATAAGTATGTTTGCCCGATACCTGTTTAAGATGTATAATTTGGTCTCAGCATAGTTGAAGAGTCTCATCTCCTTTTGTATAGTTACCCCTTTTAATGCAGTTTTCTTTGTTGAAGCCCGAATAGAGTATAATTCTCGGTATTATTCTGGAACAGATATCAACTGTAAATTTTATTTATCCCCTTATTTTTTTAACCGAATGTTAGTAAGATGTTAAGGGAAATTTTATCTTTTTTTATGTTGAAAAGCATGTTAATAACGAGTTTTTGAGAGGTTTTAACGAATTTGTCTTTTCAAGATGTTAGCAGACTGCCTAAGCGTTCAGTGAGAGCTGAGGGTATATGTGTGTGTGTGGGATACATATATATATATATATATATATATATATATATATATATATATATATATATATATATATATATATATATATATATATATATATATATATATAGTGGCTAAGGAAGAAAAGATAGCCTACAGACAAACAGACAGTAGGCTACTCCTGTCAACCTACATGAACCGTTTCTAAGATGAAGAAAGAAGAGTATAAAAAGAACCTCTGTCAGACCACTTCCACGAGTTACGTGAAAGCGCATTATATTTCATCAGTTAGTAAGTGTTTTAATCACATCAGATTATAAAGTCAAAAGAGACACTCCCACCCCCAAGCTTTCGTATCACATGTTGAGACAATTAGGCGACCGTAGTATTAGTGATTTGGTGCGCTATTTTTGTTTTTGTGTTTAGTAACAGAAGAGTGACAAAGGTTACAACGCTTCAAAAAGTTGAGCAGACCCGTGAGATAGGACTGGAAGGACAAGAAACAAGAAGAGGCTAAAGACTTCATGACTGAAGAACATAATGTCATCCCATGCAGAGCAACAGAGAGAAAGAGAAGTGGCAGAGGAGGAGGAGAGAGTTTATGAAGAAAAAGCAAGAAAAGAAGTAAGACAGGGAGTGGAGAGGCTGAGGGAACACAAACTTCAAGTAATAAGACTCAATGTTGAAAAGGATCATCAAACCACTGGCAGTAGCTTATAGCATCCCAGATGTAGGAGCAGAGCAGCTGAAAGAAGTCCAGCTGAAAGATCTGAGCCATCAGGCAGTGAGTGAGTGCCAAAACAGGAAGAATACAGGACTAAGGATGAAGGAATTTTTAGATTGAAGGCTATTAATGACATTTTATATCATGTTTTCTAGGGCAAAGTGGCTGGAGAAATGTGGCAAATCCTGGTGCTGAGGATGTATCATGCCTAAGAGATTAAGCTGGCCCATGAGTCCATTATTGGAAGTCATCTTGGTTCTAGGAAGGCTGGTGACCATATAACCAGTAGTTTTGCTTGGCTAAGAGTGATTACTGATGTCACCAAGTTTTTCAGGTCTTGCAGTGTTTGCCAGAAGACTGCAGTGAGGGATGTGCCAGCAACATACCATTGTGAGAGATGCAGATGATGGAAGAGCCATGCAAGAGGATGGCTGTAGACCTAACTAGATCTACCTTACCAGAGTTGGGGAAAGTCAACACTGGTGGTGGTAGACTTTGTGTCAAGGTACCGAAAGGTAGTAGCACCTCCTACAATAGAATCCAAGCATGTAGCAGAGGAACTTGAAGTTTTCAGCAGGGCAGGATTCACCAAATAGATATTCAGTGACTGAGGTACCCACGTCATCAGATGGATGACAGAGCAGCGAGTCAGAGCAAAGATGTATCGTTAACCATTTGCAACTAGGGAACTGATTCAAGAAGATGGGGATCATCGAAAGGTCAACCTCTGCATACTGTTCACAAGTAACGATGGTGAGGAAGAAAGATGGATCAAACAGGTTCTATGTTGACTACTGTTGACTGACCACTGCTACCAACTTCAACAGTGAACTAATGAGACATCCTGAGACCATGATGGTAAAACCTTGTAAACAACAGATTTTTCACCATGGTGGACTTGAGCAAGGGATATTGGCAAGTCCTAATGGAAGGAGTGTCAAAGGAGATGTTACCAGTTCAAGAGGATGCCATTTGGATTAATTAACTCACCAGTGACTTTCAACAGGTTGATTAGGAAGATCCTACTAGTGCTAAGAACATTGACCATTTTGTAAATGATGTGTTGACTCCCTATGTGTCATGGGAAGATCACATCAAGGGACTCAAGGAGTGAGGAAATGAGTGACGATCTGTCATTCCAAGAGTTAAATCAAATATGGAGAAGTGAAATTGCTAGGGCAAAGGTCAGCTGTCATAGGAATGCTATGGACAAAGCAAGGCTGATGAAGATTCAGGACGCATCACCAGCAAAGACCAAGATGCAAGTGAGATCATTTCTAGGTTTATCAGGCTACTGGAGGAAGTTTATGGATAATTAAACGAGTCTAGCAGCCCCCTTGAGAGACCCAGTAATGAAGGGACGCCTGAACAATGCAAAGTTGAATAAAGTAATTTGATAGAGTGAAGCGGGTTGTAGGAAATGCACCAATATTAGGACAGTCATTGTGTAGACAGATGCTTCGAATGAAGGATTAAGAGGCATACTGTACAACTGCAAGAGTTTGCTGATGGCATATTCCCATGTGCTTATGCAAGTAGGAAACTCAAGAACTGCTGTGTCATCGAAAAAGAGTGCCTAGCAATAATTTTTGCAGTTAAGAGATTCCATCTGTACCCATAAGGCGTGGATTTTGTGATACAGACAGACCACTAGCTACTTGCTGCAAGACTGAAAGCCAAGGATCATTAGGTGGGCCAAAGTTCTGCAGAACTACAAGCTTAGAGTGGAGAGCATTTCAGGAAAGCTCAGCATCAGCGCAGATTACCTCGGATAGTTAAATGAATGAATTTATGAGAAAAATCGATTTAAGTGGGAGTGTCTTATTAAAGCATAATATATGAGCTTAAAATTTTATTTTGCTTTCTTCTCCCTTTAATAGAATTTTCTGTGTTGAAGTTCGAGCGTAGACGATAATTTTCCATATTATGTGTTAGTTTGATGTTAGTAAGATTTTAGCGTCTTTTTGTTGTTCAAATGAGTGTTAATAATGATTGTCCCAGAGGTTTGCGTAATCTGTTTTATTACGAAGTTTTTAGATTGCACGAGTCTGGCAGAATTACGTAACTTCTGCCCAGGGGTGTCACAGAGTAAGCTCGAATGTTTAAATGAGAATTGAGACATCCATAGTTATAGTGGCTAAGGAGGCAAAGGGACAAACAGGAGAGCAGACTGATAGAAGACAACCTATATACCTCAGACTCTCGCCATCTCACAAAGGAAAAACCCGGAGCTCCGTTTAGAGGAGTTATTAAGTGGTAGCTGAGAGTGAGGAGCCATTTCCAAGACGAAAAAAATAGCGCGAACAGAACTCCACCAACCACTTCCGCGAGTTTATATGAAAGCGCACTGGGAAGAGTACAATACATAGATTTTATATTTCACCTTTTAGTAAGTGTTTTAATCACACCATAATATGAAACCAAAAAAGCCACTCCCACCCCAAGCTTTCATAATATATATTGTGACATTTCAAGTTCGATAAATTCATTATGGTGTTTTTTTTTCAGCCGTTAAGATTATGATGGCAATTCTGTTGTTGTCTCTACTGTAATTCAAACCTTTTTGTATGGCATTGTAAAATTATAATCGGTTGTATTCTGAGGAGGGAGTGACATGACATCTACGAAACCTAAGTGAATTTCATTTTCGTTCTGTATTTTATAGTATACACACATTATGTAATATATATATATATATATATATATATATATATATATATATATATATATATATATATATATATATAATATATATACACACATATATATATATATATATATATATATATATATATATATATATATATATATATATACTGTATATATGATCATTGTCCTTAGGAATAAAGATTGTCTTTCAAACAAAACTTTACACTTGCAGTTTCTTGTGGTACAACCTTTTTCAGTTGGGGAAGAGTAGTAGAAATAAGATTTCATACTACTTTTAATTCGCTTGCATAATGAAATTACCCTGTCGTCATTTTAACTGACAAAAACGTTATTGGCGTATTTTATTGATGGACCAATTTAGTTATTCCATTCTAGATTTCCAACTTCATAATACTCTGTTCTTTTGAAAGGAAATATTTTATTACTGGCTATAACTCTCTCTCTCTCTCTCTCTCTCTCTCTCTAATAAAATACCCATTAATCTTACATAATCATTTGAAAAGGAGGAACTGGGTGAGGAAAAAGAGAAGAAGAAGAGCGAAACTACAACGTCCATTCTCTCAGCGACAGTTGTAAAAGATTCCCCTTCGAAACTCCTGGGTCCTTCGTGCCTGTAAATCTCGTTCTTGTTTTTTTTTTTTTTATTTAGCTGTTCTGCTTTATTTGCATTTTAGGTTAGTCCACTTAGAATCTCTCCTCAATCATGCGACTCAGCTATAAATCTAGAGTCTTATTTTTTCTGTCTTGTTAATAACAAACTGAGATGACCGCTGCTTAAGAGAAATTTTGTAAATGCTTTTCAACTTTTGGTGAATCCAGGCAATTTCCTGCGATTTATGGCATCTTCATTCTCCTAAATCTCTGCGAGTAGGTCGATAATGTTCCATTTTCTTAGGTGAGCTCAGAAGGGCAAGGGAGCCCTGTCGATAGCTCTAAGCTGATTACCCTTCGACAGCTCGCATGCACAGCAAACCCCATTGACGTTCCCTTCCCTTCAAAATACGCCCTGATCTTTTTGGTGCCATTTTTCGAACAATTTCGTCGTTTTCCTATTTTCACTGTTTTCCAATAATGAATTCTTGAATTTTAAATGACTGCAACAGTCAAGACCTAAATACGCATTTTTAAGAGCAACTTTGAGGGTGCTGGTTTGTCAAAATGTCTCTGAGTAATTTTAACATGCATGTGTATGCACATTTCTAATATTGTTGAGACAGTCTGCTTTGCAGCAACGCATTTAGTCATTTGCTCCTACTACTGAGGTCAAGGAAATACTGCAAGATAATGAAAAAGGTTACTTGAAAGTTAAAATGGTGTTTCCCCAGGATGGTTACTTGTCTTATGCAGGAAGGTTCCTCTGTTGCTTTCTATTCTTCCTATGCAGGATTTAGTGCACAAACATCTTGATATACTTATTGTACAACGGTTATCAATCTTTACTCTGCCTTTCTATCTTTGTTGTTGTTCTTCGTAGCTTTAGTTCTTCATGACCGTCTACGTGAAATTTCCGGTAGCCCCTGTGGGACCATTATTCAACTGGGTTGACGCCGGGTAATGTAAGGGTGTGGGGCCATGTAGTTTTCATCTTAAAAATGTTTCATTATCTGTGCCGAATTTTGCCTAAATTTTTTCCTCTGCTGACCTCGATGAATCCTTTCCAGTCTCCAGAATTTATCTCGAGTGGCAGAAGTGAGACTGTAGAAGGCCAAGTCTTATCTCATATCTGATCCAACGAGCAAAATCCCGCGAGAGAACAAAGCAGCTTAATCGCAAATGACACTGAAAATTTAATAAAAATGATTTCCTCATTTGAGGAAACAGAAGGCCTTCTAGCTAATGGATAATAATTAGGTTTATTATACTGAGTATATAATTAAACTTGTGTCAAATGTCATAAAAAGTACAATGAATATTGAATCTTATTTTTGATTTGTTTCATCCGTGATGCTTCCAGATCTCCTCGCCTACCAGTATGCCACTTTGCTCAAATGACATCATACCTTTCTAATTTTATTTGGTGCGAATCCACGGCAGTTTTTACAAAATTCTGAATTCGGTTCCCGGTAATTTGTCTACTTCATTTCATACAGCACATACTGTACCTCTTCTGGGTCAATCTACAACATGAACGAAGCACATCGGCCCGCCTGTCTTCTCCTGCTGACCTCATAACCATAACCGTGAAGGCGTTGGCTGCTCGTTGCATCTGCAGTGTTTTCCTCTTTTGCGTCTCCATTTTCTTATCGAGCATCTCTGTTATTTGGAAGTCTTAACACTGATGCCTATTCGGAGAGAGGGCGAAAGAAGTGTGTTCATTAAGATTACTTGTCAGTAGAGAAAAATCTATTAGAAGAGTGGCCTCCGTTACCATCGTAAACGTTAAAATTGTGGCTTAGTTTGTTATTTGTTTGAAAGAGCATTGCATTGCCACGAATAGGAAGCTGCCGAAGCCGAAGTGACAAACTTCGTTGTCAAATACGCAGATAAGTAACATCATTCACTAACCTCCAATGTCGGCAGCATCAGCCAACAAAAGCGGAGAGGTACAGTAATTGATCCAAATGAATGTACCCGACCTTTGAAGAGAATACGACATTTTGCTGAAAAGCTGTTGATAAGTTTTGCTCTCTGGGTATAATATTCAACTGTCACTAGGGAACCACTGGAGTACTGATGGGATCTTTAGAACAATATTTTTTAGTTAATTCAGCCTGATACCTCGCATGCAATATGAAACAATTTCAATAAACGCTTGTCTTTGCTCCCGACAAGAAACAGAGACATTTGTATCATCGTTTTCATCCTTATACATGAAAACTGACTTTAAAAAAGCTCTCCTGAAACGGGCAAGATCAAATTTCAACTGAAAAATCGCTTCTCGTACTCTGGTGAATGTATTCTACTGTAGGTCACCCCTTAGGTTATGTTTTTACTGGTGGCTGTGCAAGGTGTGAAAAGCACCGAATCCTCGGGTATAGCGTTTTTATCCTAATATACTCTACTACTATTGCAATAAATCAACAGGTTTTGGAGTCCCTGGAAGTGCATGGAAGTGGTGGTACAAAATAACATTATTAGATGAGTGTTGATTTGTTTAAGGAGAGACAGTTGAATGATATATTACGGCATTAGGTGATATTTTAATTTGCGAGCAAGTGTCCACTGGAGCTAGGAGAAACTGGGACTGTAGTCAGTAGCTGAAGAAAAAGTAGTTTCTGGATGGAAATTGAAAAAGCCAGCTACCAAATATTGCCGAAATGCATATCAGACGCACACACAAACACACACACATATTTTACAAATATATTTTGTGGAAAACAATTTTAGTGTGTTTCATCATAAATTTATTGAAAGATATTTTAAATTAAATTTTGTAGGGAAAATGTAACAATTCCATCATTATTTTTAATATTGTGAACCAATGGAATAAAGTATTTTGAAGTCTAAAAAGAGCATTAGACAATTAATGTATTCATAACATTATATTGAAAATATTAAATAGAGCAAAACAATGATTTTTGCTTATAACTATTTAAAAATTTGTTATTTAATAAGGAAATGTGCATCTGATAGTGAAATTACTGATTGAGTATATAACAATCAATTATAAACATATGAAAATGAATGTTTTGAGTTATTTCTTTAAAACTTCAATCAAAGATAAGAAAATGTAAGACATAAGAAAATCCGACTCATTTTCTTGGGAGACTTCCATTTGAAACTATCTTAGCTGAAAAAGGGGGAAAAAACCAAACATGGCCTCTACAACATTTTTTAATTCATTAATAGAATTTTCTTAACATCCCTAACTAAACTATTAAAGAAAAAGAATAGAATTCAATGTACTGAAAAACTGAAAGCTATGACATAGAAAACGTATAATATTAATCTTAGTTATTGAAGAGAATGTGATATTCAGTTCATAACTTTTCCCTGAATTATTAACAAAAGACTAGAAATCAAAGTAGTGAGAATAATTAATAATTTGAAGTAAACATGAAGATAACTCAGAAACAATTGTTTAAATTTGATATTATTAGGAACTGTTTACAATTACAACTTTCAATTATAATGTAATTGTAATTTTATACTAAAATTTATCAATATCTGTCAATTGCAGAAATGAGAAATTCAATTTTAGTGAGCACTGAGTCTTTCTAGATTGTTGGCTACAACTACAGATAACTAAAAATGTGCTTTCCATATTTTTCTCTGGCAAAATCAGCCACCTAAATTCTTTAGAGACCTTGGATGTGATCTCGTTCTCAATGGAACCATAGCTAGACCTGAAAGTCTTTCCTCTGTCATTGTAGACCAGAAATAAGCGTCTTAATTAATTTTAATTTTGAGCTCCTCACCGCTCGCCACAGTAACAGGCAAAGTTAGCAGAATGCGCAAGGCAACAAATGTGTGGGTACATTTGAACCAGCCCTTGTTCACAAATGAACTTTAAAACATCCAGGGAATGACAGTGTCAGGCTGAAGGAGGCGTTTGCCTGAAGTTCATGACAAAGTCATGGCTAATGTCCTTGCTTTTCCATCTCGTAGTGCTTTTTCCAGCTTGGTGAATGTTCCATATCTGTGTGTTTGTTATCCCATTAAACATCATACAGGAAACCAAAAACAGACTTCATCTGCTGCAGTTGCTGAAAACGTTCCAGTACAAGAATTGATGGCAACTCGAGTATTTTCAAAATGAAGAACTTTAAAGTTATTTTTGCATTCTGCACTGGTGTGTCTTCTCCTTCATAGTCAAACTATATTCTTTTTGATGAGACATAACGGAATCTGCAACAAAAATATCTATCTCCAAATCATTAGCCAATTCAGTAGCATCAACTAGTACCTTTTCAAACTCTGTATCACTTCTTCTCTCTTCTAGGAACATTTATTTAGTTCCCAGTTCTTGCGCCCCCTTCATTCTTGCGCCCTAGGCGACTGCCTAGTTTCGCCTTAAGGACGAGCCGGCCCTGGAGACAGTTGAATGATATATTATGGCATTAGGTGAGATGAAAGTAAAAGAGCAGGGAGTGCAATACTGGAGAGCAAAAACTGCGACTGTGGTGGCTGAAGAAAAAGTAGTCTCTGTGATGGAAAGAAAAAGCACACCGTATTTGCCGGCGTATCAGACGCACCCACGCATAAGACACACCCCTATTTTACAAGGATATTTTGTGGAAAAAACAATTTTAGTGTGTTTCATCATACATTTATTGAAAGATATTTTAAAGTGATTTTGTAGGGGAAAATGTATGATTCTGTGCATGAAATACAATATTGTGAGAGTAATGGAATAAAGTATGTCAAGTCTAAAAGAGCATCTCAGGTACCCAACTGCTTCCTATTATGTATATTGACTATCAGCTAACAATACTTTAGTTTCCACATACTTTGGAGAGGACGGGGAGAATATAAATTAGCCTGTGGCTACTGTAGTCTGGAGATATGCCACTCTTTGGAACAGGCACTGTATTACTAAGCTTGCACTCACATGCAAAGATACTATGTCGACATAAAAATCTATGGAATCCATTAATCTTGGGAGACAACACACAGGAAACTTCTTTTAAAAAACTAAGGGAAGAAACCATCAGGACCCTCTCCACCCCAGATATTAAGATTATCAAGAATTTTCTTAACATCCCTGGAGTGAAATGCAATTACTGTAAGAATAGTTTTAGGATGACAAGTTTCAGGATGACATCCTCAGCTGGTTGCTTAGCTTCAAAAACTCGATGAGGCAGTTCAGCCTTTTCCCTAGGGCAGCAACCAATCTGCCATCATCTGCTAGTAGTGGGGGAATGGAAGATAAGCCTGACCCAAACATAGATGATACTAATTTGGTCCACCGCAGATGAGGCTGAATAATTCCTTCAAGCTCCCTCCTCAAGGAATTATTGTAATTTCTCTCGGGTGTATGGTAAGTTCTATTTGCAACACGGTGAAACTCAACAAAAATGGTGTAATTTTCGGTTGAACGGTTTTGTCTCCATGTGCTGGCATATATGTCCATCTCAATGGCGCAAAGATCAGAAGTGCCTAAATATTCGCAGACCTTGGATTGACAATAGCTGGAACATCTGTGAATATGAAGTCTAATTTATCACCAGAAATAAGCGTGGGTTCCTCATTTAGCTGGACAAAATCGGAGAATACACAGAACTCAAGAGCAGACCGGCCATGTTGATCTGTGGAATTTGAATGTAGCCATTCGCTGTGCTTTGCACTGAAATCACCAAGAATATCGAATGAAGCTTTTGAATCCTGTGACTGAGCCATACTAATCCTTTCCAAGATAGTCATATATAGAATCTGCGATATCTGGTTTGCAGTAAACAGCAAACATGTAAACATTGTAGAACTTACTGAAAATTTTAAAACAAAGAACTTCATGGTTAAATCACTATGATTTTTCCACCAGGAAGAGACATTCTGCTATTTTTGTTAGCCCCCTCTCTCTTTCTCTTTTTTCTTTATACACAGTAAGTATATATGTATGATATATACATATATACACATATCAATCGTTGCTATCTATCTATCTATCTATCTATCTATCTATATATATATATATATATATATACTATATATATATGATTTATAGATATGGTCCTGGAACATATGTATATAGATACACACACACACACACACACACCATAAATATATATATATATATATATATATATATATACATATATATATACAGTATATATATATAACACTGGACCAAGAACACTACCTGTGGAGCTGCTTGCTCTTGGTTCGCGTAAGATCCCATCAGCAGTAACTGGTCATGGTCCAGTAAGGAAATCTTGAATTAATCCTAAAACGTATCCATCCACTTCAAGAATCTGAAGTTTATAAATAAGGGCCTTGTGATTTACTAAATCGAAAGCAATACTAAAACCTATCTGAATTACTCTGCACTCAAAACCCATATCAGGTTCTCTTGCAAATGGCATGTCAAGTCTAAAAGAGCATTGCAGGTACCTAACTGCCTCTTATTGTGTATATTGACTATCAGCTAACAACCTTTAGATTACACATACTTATATAGTTCTTAAATATATATATATATATATATATATATATATATATATATATATATATATATATATATATATATATATATATATATATATATATATATATTATATAGGCATACAGCAGGGTGCATAAAACGTTCAAAAAGCCATAATTTATTCATCAGAGACGTTTCGCACATGTACTATGTGCATCTTCAATCTGCAAATATAACAAATTTCGTTAAAATTTACAAAAAAACATTTTAAAAAGATAAGGTTAAGAGGAAAAAAAATTATTTACAAAAATTTAAAATTAACTTGAAACGTATACAGTAAAAAGAAACCAGTACTCAACAAGCCATTCAAAGGAGAAGGGGAAGAACGAATGACCAAGAACTGACCCCACCCTACGACTTCAGTTATGCTAGATAGAGAGGAGAAGCGGAAACGTTAGAGTTCAAAAACGGAACAAGTCATCACTATGGCTTGTTCCACCAATAATAGAGAAATGTTTTTTGTTTATTTCGATTTTACATATGGAGGCATGCTTCTTTATATTAGAAAATTCTGGTTTACTCAATTTCTGACCTGTTCTAAAACTGTATCCCACATGGCTACAATATCTCACCTGCAGTAACCTACGGCAAGATCCAACATAGATACCGGGACATCCCGGGCACTTGAATTTATAAATAATGTTAGATCTCATGAAGGCCTGCAGTTTGTCCTTGTAGCCAAAGAATACACCGATCTTGAGTGGATTGATTGGAATAAATTGTATCTTAAGGCAGCCAAATTCCTGTTCAATTATTTCTTTAAGTTTGGCTGAAAACTTGTCAAAAATAAACGGGATTGTTGCATATATATTTTTCTTTGAGACATTATAAGAGGGTGTCGGATTAGAGAAGTGTTTTGACAGCAGTCTGTTAATGACTTTAAAAACCAAATTTTCAGGATAGGAGTTCTGTAAGAAAAAATTAACTAAAAATAAAGTCAGTGGTATCTATGTTGGATCTTGCCGTAGGTTACTGCAGGTGAGATATTGTAGCCATGTGGGATCCAGTTTTAGAACGGGTCAGAAATTGAGTAAACCAGAATTTTCTAATATAAAGAAGCATGCCTCCATATGTAAAATCGAAATAAACAAAAAACATTTCTCTATTATTGGTGGAACAAGCCATAGTGATTACCTAACCACCCTTGAGTCCTTATACTCAAACGACTTGTTCCGTTTTTAAACTCTAACGTTTCGTCCTCTCTATCTAGCATAACTGAAGTCGTAGGTGGGGTCAGTTCTTGGTCATTCGTTCTTCCCCTTCTCCTTTGAATGGCTTCTTGAGTACTGGTTTTTTTTACTGTATTCAAGTTAATTTTAAATTTTTGTAAATAATTTTTTTGGACTTAACCTTATCTTTTTAAAATGTTTTTTTTGTAAATTTTAACGAAATTTGTTATATTTGCAGATTGAAGATGCACATAGTACATGTGCAAACGTCTCTGATGAACAAATTATGGCCTTTTGATGCGTTTTATGGACCCTGCTGTATGCCTTTATCTATCTTCGGGAATTATATATATATATATATATATATATATATATATATATATATATATATATATATATATATATATATATGTGTATATATATATATATATGTCTGTATATATACATATATATACATATATATACATATATATATACATATATATACACATATATATACACATATAATACACATATATATACATATGGATACAAATATGTATATACATATATATATACATATATATATACCATCCTATACATATATATACATATATGTATACATATATATATATATATATATATATATATATATATATATACATATGCATATATATATACACATATATATATACTATATATATATATATATATATATATATATATATATACATACATATATATAAATATATACATATATATATATCGGTGGCTATATACTATGTATATATATATATATATATATATATATATATATATATATATATATATTATATACTTTGGGTTCAAAGTGGAACACCTCTTGTCTTTTGGTTTTCTTATAAGGACATCATTTCAAAACACATTAAAGTAAAGTGATTTCATATCACTGGTGTCATTAACAGTTGGTTGTAGAGAATTTGCTTCTCCTACAAAGCTCATGCTATTCTTCCCTTTGACCATGGTTTTAGTCCAGACCACGTGACTGTGTTAAAACCCCTTTCCAGGTCACATTGTCGCCGTTGGAGACAAGCCTCGATGATATGATCGTCCCAGGCACTACTCAAGGGAGTTCCTGACTCAGTGCCACAGGAGGCACTAGTGGCAGTTGGCCTGCACAGCAAAAAAGAAAGTTGGGCGATCACATGACATGAGATCACCCATGTGGGCCCGGCATGTTAGCACACGGTCAACAAAGCAAATTGTGAGGTCAAGGGGGTACGATAGAAAATGGATGACTCCTACAAGAATGGGAAATTAATTAGGGCAAAGGGATAAGAGGACCAACACACAATGCCTCTCATCAGAGACACACCGGACGCAGACATAACACCTACGTGTCATTGAACTGGTAAGAACCATCTCCCAAACCAAGTGGCTGACATCTAGTCCAGCATATTTTCAGTGTCAATTCCCTTAACCCTTAAGGGACAGGCTAATTATATATCATGCAACCCCACAGACTGGGCAAACTTTAAGGTTGGCCAATTTAAGAGAAAACACATCAATGGAAAGCGAAGATATGCAAATGCACATGATGTAAGAAAAAATTCTAAAAAATTTTCCCTGCCTTCCATGGGAAGTTGAAACTGACCATTTACAACCCTGTGTGGGGCCTCTTTTACAAAACACTTGTAAATTTTACCAAGTTATACACGTTTCTTCCAATAATTTATTTTACTTTATTTTGTAAAATTATAATCACAATTCAGACGATATCATAACAGACAAGAACTTAAATCAGTAACAAATTCTGAGCATATTTGTTGTTAAATATTTACGTAAATTTGCTGAGATTGGGAGATGCAGTAACTTTTTTGGAGGTATACATGTTTTTTCTAATATTTCTTTGCACTTTTCTTTATAAAATTACAATTATAACTGACATCATATCATAAAAGATAAGAACTAAAACCAACAGCAATCCCTGGGTATACTTATGAGTAAATAAATAAAAAGACATCGTGGGAGAGAGAGGAGCAAGACATTCCCCCTCCAAGTCAAGAACAATACTGATCTGCCTGAGATGCCTATGATTGAGTTGAGCTGAATTTTTTAGTTGCCATTATTCATTTATGGGCCATTGAAGTGATGGAAACTCTTTCCTGCTTGATACAGCCAAATCGTATGGCGGATAATATGAATACTCCTCAGAGAGAATCTGTCCACTACCGAAAACTTGTTTTAGTTCCTCTCATGAGGGGATACATCCATTTAGGGTTAATACACCCCCCCCCCACAATCATCTCTCTGACACAAGGTACAGTGCCAGATGAGAGTTTTACCAGTCATTTAGTCCTTTTTTCTTTTGCTATAAATTTTCCGTGTTTCCAACACAATTCTCATATAGGCCTGCTTTGTTATTATTTATGTGTATAAGTGAATTCAACAGTGTTATACCCAAGGATCCATTGGCACCATCAGTGCATCCTTGAACCCTTAATTGAGCCAATTTTGCTAGTTAATTGTATTCATTCACCATTGCAGATGGAGTTTTCTCACTGTGGATCCTTCTGCTTCGATTATGCTTTCATTGCCATGGTAATCTCACTGCAAATTGACTCACGGTGCCCTTGAAGTGAAATCCTGACACCCAATTACCATCTGTTCATCTTAATTTAGTGCTGCGGCAGGATCCCATTTACCTGTCCTAATTGTTCCTGCTTCTGATTTGTGTTATTGTAAATATATGTGATTCTAGTTATCCTACGACTTTATCTAAATCAAAGTTCTAAAATTTCTAGTAAAGCCCTCAGCACATTTTCGTTTCTTCTATGTTCTACCAAACACTGTAGAATTCTAGTCAGACCACATCATCCCTTGTGGTAAGTCCCAGTTCCAATACTATATCTCCCCAAAGATGTACAGTGTGCTCCAAATATCCAAAGGCAATTGAGGGCGTCAACTAGTTTGAAATTCAGCTTGAATCTTCTTCATTGTGAAAATCAGACATACTTTCATTCAGGGCTGTGGCAGGCAGCAACTGATGGTCCTTCCACGTAAGATGAAGACTGAGAACCTTGCATGGATGGAAAAATATAAGTAAGAGGGCATTTGTTGACTTTATTCCATAACTGTTTAACTGGTGTTCTTGAGAGGGAACTGTTCCTTGTTCAACAAGGCTCTATCAAGTGAGACAGCCAGGGAAGGTTTCGTCACCCTGATTAGTCTCTCAAACATTCCACCCTTCCAAGGCAAACATGGAGTTTGGAAGTACCATCGTATTCCTCTTTCTCTCAAGTACGACTGAGTCACATCCTCATCGCAGAGATCGGCCAACACATTGCTTGCATACTTGAATCTGGTGTGGTTATCTGAATAGATAACTGATGGGACACCGTAACAGGTGGCAACGCTACAAAGGCATAGGATGAGTGTCAGCACTGAGGTTCATTACCAGATCCAGGTAGACAGCACGAGTGTTGAGACATGTAATTAGGAGGATGCATCCATGACTCTCCTGAACTGATTGGACCTGCATGATCAAGTCTTACATTGTGAAACGGCATCGTCAGAGTCACCAGGGCTCAGTAGCTGGGGTTGAGGAGGCTGTGACAATGGAGATCTGAGTGTCTGCTTACACTCTAAAAACTTCTTTGATGACATATTTAACCAGCATTCTCGCTGCTGGTGCCAACACTCTTGTCTGAAAAGTGAGATAACTGTATTGAATCCAGAGTGAAGGTTTATTCAATGGATATGTTTGAGATACAACATTACAAGTTTGCCCTTGGGGGCAGCAGGGTCAAGTCATTCATTGTACTACTAGCGTTTTGCAAATGATATCTAGAATATATTACATTACTGAATAAAACTAAATTTGTATGTGTAATTAACTATTTCTTGAGAAGCCTCTCCACCTTTCTCCAAATATCTACAGGAAGTGGTCCAATGATGGCAGTGTTCTACATATGCTAGCTCGGTTAAGGGATTACGAGTATCTCTAATTTTCAGAAATCTATAAATATGTTTCATTATATTTTAAAGAACTGTGGTTGGATATACTCTCCCAAAAATGAAGTAACAGAGCAGGAGGTACTGGTTGAATTTCCTTCTGCAGCTCTCATATTGCAGACATTGCTACTGACGAAGATGTATCATCTCAGGAGTCATTAATTGCGGTTAAGGGACCTGGGTTGTGTAATATGGCTGGGCCTCTTGCCCACAAGGATTGCTCGTGGAGTTGCTTAACGTCTGGCCCATGGGACAGCACATCCACAGGATTCTGTTTGGTGGGAACATACCGCAAGTCGAATCCACACCCCTGTAGAATAAAAGATGCTTCCCATGACCGGTTGGCTATGAATGTGTTCTTGTTTTCAGTTTTACTAACCACTCATGCAATAGCTACTTTACTATCTCCCCAGATCGTTACTTTACTAAAGTGAAGGATTTGGCTTAGATACTTTGCTAATCTGGCCCCGACGAGTAAAGCCATCAGCTCTAATCGTGGGATCATTGGTGCATTTCTTACGAGGGGCAATTCTAGGTTTTGCTGTTAACAGGTAAGTCTCCCCATTGACGTTGACATTTCTAACATTAGCTACTCCTCCATAAGCTTTCATGGAAGCATCACAAAAAACATGTAATTCTGAATCCTCTGAAACTACTCCCCTTTTGAATTTTAATTGATCAATCTCCATAAAATCAGCGAGCATTTCTCTCGCTTCTGTTGCTCTCTCAGGAGTTAGCACATCGTCCCAAGCCACTTTCTCATTCCACAGAACTTGTAAACAGGTTTTACTTTTGACAAAAATTGGTGATACAAGGCCTAAAGGGTCAAAGTTGAACACAACTAAGGACAGGATCTTTTGTTTGCTGGGTATCCATTTCTGATTTATCACTCCCTTCTCCTTAAATGATTTGAGGGACAAAGTGTCAGACTCACGGTTCCAAATCATTCCAAGAACTGGAATTTCTACTGGTTCTTCAACATGTGCTTCAGAATCAAATTTTGTATTGTTACTAGCCCATCCCCTGAGTGGCATGTGAGCACGTTCCAAAATTGCTTTGACTTGAACTGAATCTTGAATCATATTCTTATCTACGTAAGTTTGGATCTTATTGGAATATTGCTGATGGCACACAGGATCATGAATGAAATGAGCTAATAATGATTTCGTGTGAGCGATTGCAAGCTTATAGTTGGTAGCTGACCTCTCGCAATCAAATGGCAGACTGACCTGGTAACCTCACGAGGTTTGTTTAATGCTGCTCTCAACTGCAGCATGGTGTGCAACAGTGAATTACTCATTGGGCTGAATGTCCAGCATGTCCCATCTCCACAACTCATCAACATCATGATCAGTCTCTTGAATTCTACACACACGCAAAGTTCTTACGATGTGTATCAACACCCTGTCTAGCCCATCCTGGCAGTCTCTCATAAGGGGATAGTCCATTAGGTGTTACAAATAAGCTGACATCGTCACACTTTTCTAATTCATATACAAAATAATTGAAGTAATCCGCACCAATCAAAATTTGTACATTTTCAAGTGTGTCACTTTCTACCTCCAGATCAGCGAGTGTGTAACCTTTCTGCTCCAAATGCTCTCTTACATTCATCAGCCCAGCATTGTGAATGGGCATGTTTACTTTATCATGAACAAACAACCGTAACCTCAGGATTAGTTGGCCTATTCTCAATTTAAAGTCCCCCCCCCCCCATCATGTCAGTTGCAAAGGGTGCAATATTCAGTACAACCTTTTTGACGATGGGGAGGTCCATTTCAGCAGCCAAATGGCAATAAATAAAGCCCCTTTGGCTTCCGGTGTCGAAAAACATTTGGTTCACACATTCCTTATTATTGTTACCACGAGTGGTAGGCAATAAAGTAGGTGGCAAGTCCACACTACTAGGAGAATTCGATAGTCTAGCATCACCAGATGGCTTCTTGTCTGATTTGTTTCCAAAAGACAGTTGTAAAAACATGCTAATTTTACCAAGTTATAAGTGTTTTTTTCTAATATTTTTTAATTTATTTTGTAAAATTATAATTACAGCTCACACAATATCATAATACATGAGAACTAAAATTAGTAACAAATTCTGAATATATTTACTGTAAAATATTTATGAGACATCCTGGGTTTATGAGCTGCAGTACATTCTCCCATGACATCTCAAGTCAAACTGATATCCCTCTCTCCTCTACTGAGCTACTAGACTGGCCATGTAAGAGTTGCCAGAACTCTTTTATGGCCCATGGAAGGGATCTGATCACTTTTCCTGCAATTTTCATTCAAACTGTATGGTGCAAAATCATGAACATATATGTATGTTACCCAGACTCGACCACAAAACTATATGTAAATATAAATGTATGTTACCTGTCCCCAAGGGGTTAAGACCCTTGTAAAGTCCCTGCTGAGCAAGTTTTCTATGGTGACGTCCCATTTTCTTTGTCTCTACAATTCGTCACACCTGGCGTGACGGGTCATGCAAATCCAGTCATTTAAACTATGTGAGCTCCATAAGCGATCATTTTTCAAAATATCGCAGCTTTCGTGCCAAGGTTAAGCCAATATTGAGTGTTCGAAACGTTATAGATAGGAAAGCATTTTCACAGAAATAAGAATAAAAAAATCAGTTTTCCTTTGAATTCTTTCTGCTTCTATTATGTGTGTGTATATACATATATTATTCTATTATATATATATATATATATATATATATATATATATATATATATATATATATATATATATATATATATATATATATACATATATATATATACATACACATACATGAAATTTTTATCACACTGTGATTTATATACAATCATGAAGCTACAAATGTCATTTAATATCCAATTCACGCTACTTCAGGAATATCCCTGTCTACTGGAGTTGTTGGAAGGTGCTGTTTCGAGGGATCGAGACCCGGCAGTACCGATCCACTTATCACTTATAAATCCCCTCTGGTGAGAATTCACCAACGGCGATATTCCCGAAGTAGCGTTAATTAGATATTAAACGACATTTGTAGCTTCATGATTATATATATATATATATATATATATATATATATATATATATATATATATATATATATATATATATATATATATATATATATATATATATATATATATATATATATATATATATATTACAAAGTTACAGTAGTTGAGCGTTACTTCATTATATATATATATACCACTGGAAGATGTGTGTATATATATATATATATATATGTGTATATGTATGTATATATATATATATATATATATATATATATATATATATATATATATATATATATATATATATATATATATATATATATATATATATAAAAAAATTGCAAGAAGTCGCTAAAAGCCAGCCCTTTAGAAAGGATAAGAGGATGAGTGCCACTCCCTTAACCAGCTTAGCCCAACTAAGCTGCTTAAAACAACCATTCTAAAGGCAGATTGAGCTGGCTGAATTGTCTTCCCACAGGATACCTGGGGAGATACAAGCAGATGGTCGGAACACCTGGAAAATGATACATCTTCAGCCCAGTCACCACATGGGCCCGATATTGGGGCCACTACCCTTGGACAGGAAGATCTTTGCAGTTAGCCAGAGACACTCGGGTGATTGCTACAAACGCTGAGAGCCCCCACCCCTTCCCCCACCCGTCACCACCTGAACCTCCTGACACGGAATCCAGCCCCTTTGTCACCAAGTAGATGGAATTCCCTAGTGAACTAGTGCAGAGTGCCACCTGTACGACCGCGTGTCGTCATTCTTCGCCAGAGACCCGCTTCCCCCCATGGTAAAGTTCGAGTAAAGACCTTTCAGTCATGACAGTTTGCCATTAGAAGTGTTTATTGAGTGTCAGTTTTACTCTTTATCCTTTGTGCCATTCTATCCAGTGCCATTTCCAGTGTTTTGTGCTCCAGTGTAGAGTGTTCATTTATTCCTTGAGTCCTTGGCACCATCAGTGCAGCCTCAAGTTATTGTA
>NC_089781.1:54833812-54853812 GCF_040412425.1 Macrobrachium rosenbergii | reverse complement strand
AAAATTAGAAAGCATTTTGTGGAAAGTTCCAAGGCGTCTAACTCTTCATCTGTTCACCGAGGAGTAAATGACCAAGACCTGAGTGTAAACAATAGGGTCGGCCCGTCTGGACCTGAGAAGGTTAAAGACAGGTAATTTAATCCCCCTTAATTTCCCTTGAGACTGTTGGTAAGTCTGGGAAAGCTGCGAGACTCTCGCCTGAAGGGCGCCTCTAGTAGCTTCAGCCTCGCCGAGTGCATTGCACACGTCTTCATTAGAGACATCCTCTAACTTAACACCAGATCTAAAAATATCGGTAAGTTCATCACGATCTCGGTCAATCTTTTTAATGAGATCCTGATACGTCTCTACAGGTTGAGTCCGTAACAATTCTTGGTTGGACTCTTTTACATAATGACCAAGGATAGTTATAAAAGCCGCCATCTCATCTACGTTAACAAAAATTTACAGCTGGATTTTTGCTGTCATAAAACTTCCAATCTAGTCGTTTTAAATAGCCTTTATACATTGCATTTCTGAACGCAATAGCTGAATGAGTACATGTCTGATTTGATGTGCAATTATGATCTATGTACAGTATGCTCGAGGGAGTGACGTGGCGAAATGCGAAGCTTTGATTTGATTTTTTGGTGATATATTCTTTGTGGAATGTTGTAAAATTCTTTAACGTGCGCCGATGGCTGCACTGTTAATTTAGGGCAACTTCTACGTTCACAATTCCGAGGGAATAACTGGTTTTACAGTTGCAAATATTTGAATGTTCCAGAACAAAGCCTTAATTCGAGCATCCTAACTAATCAAAAGTGCAAGGTATAGTGTACTCCTCGACAATAAAAGACATGTAACAAAAGAAATAGCATTTTCATTTCAAATCAGAACCATCGCGTTCGTCCTCAACGTCAGTGATTACTCGCCACGTAATTCAGTAGTACGTCTCCTTTACCATTTCCACTGATATCTAAACTGACTAGATAGGAGGTTTTGTTGGCAAAATCCCAGCAGAAGATTTTGTCGACAAAGTATATATTAAACATCTGTGACAAAAGTTACTATTTTGTTATCTTACAAAAATTATTCATGCGTACACTTCATATTCTGAGCCCCATGTTGGGACGATGATTACTCCACGTAATGAGAAGACAGCTTCGTATACCTGGCGCCAGGCATAAAATGAGAGAGAAGGGCAAAGGTGGGGCCGCAAGGTGACCCCCCATTTGGCAGTTAGGAATTCTCGTATGTAAATGCTCTCCTTTTTTCTACTCGAAAACAAAAATGGCAAGAGTTCAAGTTTCCTTGATACTGACACCTAATTCGATGGTGTCATTGACACTATCGTCATGTCATGAATTAATTTGAGTCCTGTGATTTATAATGCTCGTGACACTCTGTGGATAGACTGCTTATAGCTGTGCGTACTCCTCTTAGTGTTTCATAGGACGAATATGAGTTTCCAATATGTGCACAGTATCTTCTTGTCACACAAGTAGTATTGCAAATATGAGCTGTCAATCATTTCGAAGTTCATGCACAATTGTGTCAGAGCAGCGCTGAGATCGAGTAAGACCAAAAAATCACATTTGCTTCATTCATCATTTCTGATACATCAAATACAACTGGGGATACAACGGTCTCTGTAGAATATATTTGTCTTCAAGCTGACTGACTATCGGGCATTTACTCTTCCCAAATGAATAGGACATAGATTTGAGACAGGCCTGTATGAAATAAAATTTTGATAATCAAGCGCACCTTTCTCTTGGAAATACTCGCAACATTGTTATCGGTAAGACTTGAAAAATTTTCCTGTAACATCAATAATTCCATACAGTTTATTAAAAGCCATTTCTACTAATCATATTTTCTTATTATAACATTCAGATTTCCTCTTTCTTCCTAAGTAATTCTAACATTTTTTGTCTATTCAGTTTTCTTACCATGCCGTTACAGTCTTCAGGCTAAACTACGCCATTTGTCTTTGCGATTTTTCCTTCCTTTCAGTCTCAGAGTCTGACCGCTGAACCAAGGTGACCTGTCCTTCGTGATGATGCGTCTCCATAAACGAACACACAAAGTATTATCAGATTCATTTTTATTCCTCTTTTATCTCCTATTGAACTGAGTTGAACTGAACTGCATTGAATTGAATTCCTTATTCCAGCTATATGCCATATATATTAGATAAAATCTTTACATATACATATCTTTACAAAAATCTTAACAGAGTATATTGCATAAATATTCATACCTTTATAAATTATAATTTCACATTTATTAAAAATTTTTTTCAAGTCTCAGTAAATTGCATAATATATAAAATTATCATAAACTAGATCTCTATTTGTTTACTTTTATGACACTAAAAATGAGCTTAGTCCATTTTAAAAATGTTTACCCTCTAAAAAATAGTACAGGTAAAAACTGTATTATTTGTCCTACTTAGACGAAAGGAACAAACTAACTGCATTTTTCCTTAAAAGTTCATGAAATGTAAGAATACCCAGTTTAACAAATTGTTCAGCAATACCACAGAATCTGCCAATATTCATAAAACGTCTCAGTGAATTATTATAAGAGACACAAAGTTTGTTCAGAGTATCCTTTCAATTTTCCAGCGCGAGTGGAATACCATAGAGTGTGGTGCAGAATGATTTAAACAGGTGAACTTTAACATTATTGTCACACGTATACAAACTCCGGAGCAACAGATTGCCTCTCATACACTGACCGCCGTATAATGAGGTGATATGCTCGTCCTCATTAAGGTCACAGTTGGTATGCATACCCAAGTATTCGAAAGACTGGACGACTTCCAACTTCTCTTTATCCACGTACAACTCCGGATCTCCATAGTTAATGAATCTTTTCGGTTTATCTGTCATAACTTTGGTCCTTTCGGCGATGACCATAAGGGAGTGTTCATCAAAATACAGCATACACGCGTCGATGTTTCTGAAGGGCTTTTGCAGAAGGTCACCGACAATACAGCCATCCTCATTTTTCAAATACTTTCTGCTTAAATCGTCCACGTAAACAGCAAATAGTAAAACAGACAGAACCCTGCCCTGCCTAATGCCCCATTTTGTTTGAAATGGCGAGGAAAGGGCGTTTCCCCATTTTACTCTAAACCTTTGGGTTGCATGCCAGTTTTTCAGTATTTCTGTTATATAAAGTAATACTTTTCTCTGCCTTAAAATATCAAACATCTTTTTATGGTAAACACGGTCGAATGCTTTTGAGAGGTCCATGGAACAAAGAAAACGGTGGTATTGTTAGAACGAATACAACTCGACAGTTTGAATAAAAACAAAGCCATACCTGGGCTGAGAGGTTTTATAAGGAAATTGGTTATCGGTTGTTTCAAAATACTGCTGACATCTAGATAGCTTATAGGATTAGAGCAGATAAATAAGGATAGGGCAATTTAAGATTAAGTTTGATGAAGTGGGAGTGAATGACGAAACATGGAAGTCCTATGGAAGGGAAGATTTTATCATATGAATTAAGCACAGATGGAGGACATACGTTTAAAGTTCATTGAAGTCTTAAAACTGACTGACTTATTAAAAACTGCTCTACATTGGATTACACAAAGGAGGCTTATGATTTGCATTTTCTCTGGGTATTTATACTTCGTTGAAAAAAGTGTCTTTATGCAGAAATGCAGCAAGATCATTCCTAGACAGTTAACATCAGTTCAGGTTTTTTCTTTTTATTTACTTCACACTAAGGGTCACTCATAAACATCAAAGCCTACTGGCAATGAGTACATTATTCATTTTTACTTAAAAACTAACTATTAAGTTCTTTTTTTTTTATCATATACATCCTTTACTAATTCAGTCCTGATATCTAGGCAGAGGCGGAAATCTATGGTAGGTCCTCTACGGTTTAGCCTATATAGATACAGTTGTCTTATTAAATCTAGTTTTTGCGTCATCGTAATTATTGTTATAGCCTACTATCCACTTCATGAAGAACCGACTTTTTTCACTCTGTAAATAAGCAGCTCGTATAAAGTGGTGGAAAATAGGTAAAATAAACATTAACTACTGTTAAATACTTCTTGCCCTTCTAATCGGGTGACATGTTTTTCTAAAAATGGAAAAAGTTACGCGATTAGACTAGAATTTATAAATGACAAAAAATGTCCATTTCATGGACCACGTATGACCTATTAGAGTGCCTCTTAATTAGAAGTATGGAATATGAAATGCTACCACTGTTTGTTTGTTCGCATCATCAAGGAACTTGGTAATTTATCGAAAAATTGCAGATGTTTTATTTATTAACATAGTTATCTCTACGAACGTCGTCCTTAGTCAATTTATTGCTCTGAAACATTCTCAGTGATGGTTTACATCATTTTGAAACTCGGCTGAATGTTTTAAGTAGTTGTTAATGTTCCAGCTGCAATTTCTTTCCCGTTGACATTATTCTGTCAATATAACTTTCTGTAACACTCCTGCTGACTGACCTTCTACAGCACCGATGAAATTCATTAAATATTTCAAATGATTGTCGAAGTTTTCCAAAACAGTTCGTTTTCTGGGGACCTCGTCCCCAGTTATTCCAATGTCAGTTTAATTGAACGTTTGTCCACAATATCCTGGGGTTTAGTTGAATATTTGAAGAATAGTCGATGTTGTCCTTAACAATCTGTTTTACAAGAAGACAATCTTCTGGAATATTGCCACTAATCGTGCTTCAGCAACTTTTGGAAACTTACTTGAATTTTAAATAATTGTCAATGTTTTCCACAACGTTTAATTTTTTGGGGACATTATCCTCGGTCACTTTAATATTTTGAAATGTTCTCGCTGAGTTTTTGTCCACGTCATCTGGACCGCAGTTTACTATATACTGTAAATACTTGTCAAGGCTTTTACAACAATCAGTTTCCTAGGGGCATCATCGTTAATTTCTTTTGCATTCTGAAATGTTCCTACTGAATTTCTTTCCACATCATCCAATACTTGAGTTGAATATTTGAATTATTGTTTGTTTTTAAAACGGAACGTTTCCTGAAGACATTATCCTTTGCCAATTTAGCGTGCAGAATTTTCCTGCTGATTACTTGTCTTCATCAGTCAGGAACTTAGAAAATATTTCTGTAGATGTTAATGTTTTCGGTAAACCAGTTTCCCAAGGCGTCGTCCTCAGTCATTTTACCAGTTTTCGATGTTCCAATGATTGTTTGCCTCCATCACTCAAGGATTTGCGAACAAGAGCTGGTGGTGAAGGATGGTGCATTAAAAGTAAAGGCACCTCAGGGCATTACTGCTGTCTGCCATAATATTTTCCTTCAAGTGTTCATAATGAATACCTTATACCGATGAAAATTCATGATTTTATTTTCCACACTTGCTTTTTTCAGTCTGCTGTCTGCAGTAGGGATGCTGTAGTTAGTTGCTAAGCTTCTCGGCCTCAACATAAAGTGGATTTCACTTCTCGTTTACTTTGTTCTTATGTCTGGAATACGAGTTTTGAGAATTAGTTGTCCATGTCAGTGCATAAAATAGAAAATTATCGAACAAACGTGTGAATACTATATTTCATAGTAAAAGTAAAGAGCAGAATTTAAAACTTCAATACACTTCAATATGATAACGCAATAATAGAACACGTCATTCATCTCATTTTATGCAACTAATATATGAAAAATAGCTCTCGAAAACTGCATTTATTCTTCTCTATCATCATTTCCTTTATATATATATATTTCCAATGCAGCACGAAGGAACGCGTGCTTGAGAATATCAATGTTTTCCACAACGTTTAATTTTTTGGGGACATTATGCCGTCCCTTAAGGGTTAAGATAGGCCACATGATGAACTGGGATTTAGCGTGCAGAATTTTCCTGCTGATTACTTGTCTACATCAGTCAGGAACTTAGAAAATATTTCTGTAGATGTTAATGCTTTCGGTAAACCAGTTCATCATGTGGCCTATCTTAACCCTTAAGGGACGGCATAATTTATCAATGTGCAGCACCCCAGACCGGGTAAACTTTGAGGTCGGCAAAATAAAAAAAAAAAAATCACATCAATAGAAAGAGAATGACAAGTACATTCACCCTGTATAAATAAAAAAATTCTAAAAAATTTTCCCTACCTTCCACGAGAAGTTGAAAATGATTATTTACAACTCCTTGTGGGGCCTCATTTACAAGACAATCGTAAATTTTACCAGCTTATATATGTTTTTTCTAATAAATAAGTTTTTTGGATTTTGTGAAATTATTATTACTGCTCACACAATATTAAAATAGATAAGAAATAAAAGCGGTAACAAATTTTTTGCATGTTTGTTGTAAAATATTCATGTAAATTTACGAGAAGTAAGATTCTGTAACTTTTTTTTTACTTTTACATGCTTTTTCTAATATTTCCTTGCAATTTTCTTTGTAAAATGACATTTACAACTGACATACTATCGTAAAAGACAAAAAGAAAAAAACAGCAACCCCTTCGTGTATTTACAAGCAAATTTACAAAAAGACTCGTGTGAGAGAGAGAGATGCAGTACCTTCGTCTTGAAGTCACAAGCATTACTGATACTGGCCTCTCTCTCACGTCTGTATAAAAGTTGCCATTAGTCAATTTATAGCAAAAAGAAGTATTGGCACCTTTGTTTCGAATCATTATTACCATAACAGTGGTGCGTAATTCTGTTTCACACTGAAGTGCAATCCGTCCACCTCCCCAAACCTGTTTTACTTCACACTGAAGCTCAATCCGTCCACTAAGGGTTAAGCCGTGATCCACAATGCCATTATTTAATAAGCCTCTTGAAATGGCATATGTGTGTTGGCAGCTTCTTACTTTTAGTCCTTGTGATGTTTGGCTAATATAAATCTCATTATATTCTTTGCAAGGAATACCGTATACAATATTGTTTGAACTGGGTGGGCTATTCTTAATTAGTTTATTCCTCAAAATATTATTATATTTAAAGACTAAGTTAATATCAATAGTTTTTAAAATGGGCACTGGAGGAATGAGATTAGGATGAAGCAGTAAACAAAGAATATTCTTAAGTTCTTTGTTAACACTAGTTGGATTGCAATATGTCTTTTTTGGCTTTATTTTTACAAAATTCTAAAAAATATGGAGGGTAACATAATGAATCTCCTATTTTATCAATAATTTTAAACTATTCTTCCAAAACTTCAGGACTACAAATTCTAAGAGCTCTAAGATACATACTGGAAAATGTTGACACCTTAATTTGTTTAGCATGTTTAGAGTAAAAATGAATATATGACAAATTATTCGTGGGTTTCCTATACACTTTAGAACAAAAACTGGTGTTATTCTAATAACTAAGACATCCAGAAATGGTATACAATTTATGGATGTCTTATTTATTAGAAATGAACTGGGATAAGTCAACAGTAATCTACAAGGTCAACGACCATCGGAAAAGAAATCTACTAGAGGCTGTGTTCATTGAAGCTACTTCCACCAGGAATGTTAATCTTCACTCTGGATTATCCCTTGGTCCTTTGTCCCAGTCTTTTTTGTTTAATGAACATGCTGCCCAGATTAACAAACTGTAACCCTGGCCCCCTTTCTGTTTTTGTATGTAAATCTCTGTCAACTTCTTTTGTATTCAGTGTGAACTTGAAAATGTAGAATAAACTACGAAAACACTTGCTCGAAGTCCTGGTTTTGACTCACCTTCCATATATATATATATACACACATATATATATATATATATATATATATATATATATATATATATATATATATATATATATACATATATATATATATATATATATAATATATATATATGTATATACATATATATATATGTATATATATATATATATATATATATATATATATATATATATATATATATATATATATATATATATATATATATATGTATATATACACATATGTGTATATATATACATATATATATATATATAAATATATATATATATATATATAAATATATATATATAAATATATATAATATAATACATTTATATATATATATATATATATATATATATATATATATATATATATATATATATATATATATATATATATATATATATATATATATACATATATATATACATACATATATATATATATATATATATATATAAAATATATATACATATATATGTATGTATGTATGTATATACGTGGTATTTAAACGTTGTTCCACAAAAATTGCTCCTACACACTAACTACAGAACATGATTTGAAACCCGACAGAAAAGTTTTGAACTGGACTTCCTCATTTGAAATAATCATAGGTCACTTATTTATTCTTTGTTTGTTCCTTTCTCTAACTCTCGAGAGTGTCAGTGTCGCTGAACCTTGTTGGGTCTTCTGCACCATTCCCTTTACGTACTGGGAAATCGATGAAGAGGTTCACGCATCTTCAAGGTCAGTTCTCCAAATAGATCCAGATGATGGGGTTTCCCGAATTATATCACCATGCTCTTGGATCTTTTTTACACTGGTTCATCAGCGTATTCTTCGTCTATGAATCATTTCTCAAGTACCATTCGGCACAGATAGAAGAGGGAGATTTTACAACAATGTAGTGTCTTAATAGTTCTGCTCAACAGTATGAAAATGTGCAATGTAGAGCATGCAAAATAAGCAAATGAGAATCAGGTTAGGTAAGAGAACTGGTGGACTACGGTTGTTCTTATGGGAGAAGGTTGAATTTTAGATAAATGAGATGAGCAAATGAGAAGAATGCCGTCTCCCTTGGGGGAAATTCGGGGTCTAGGGGTAGGGTTTGTAAATATTGTATGTTTTGGGCACAGCTAAAGTACGTATATGTTATAAATAGATTATCATAGCAACTTTATTTTAAGTCAGTATTTTGTGCTGAAAGTACTGTGATAATTTTTATTCTCAGAAAACTGTGACAAGAGTTGTTCTAAAGAACTTTGATTATCTAACTGTTGAGAGTTCAAATTTAATACCTCCGTCAAGCTTATAGTTTTGGTCTGGTTTGCTCGTCTGGTGGTTGACAGTATATGCAGAAGTTATGGCCAGATTTTTATATAAAAATCCTACTGAAGGTGGAACTTGTGATTGGGAATAACAGGTTAAATTTCTTGAGACAGGAATGTAACTTTTGACATTCAGTCTTGTAAAAGGTCAGAAAGAGATTTGGCAATAATATTTGAGGCATGTGGGTTAATGATAACAACTACCAGAATGATGTCAAGGCCAAAACAAAGGTCATTAGAGGCCAACAGCCAAAAAATAATTCAGCTTTGGATAAAACTTTTGAACTATATGAGACAGAGATTTCATATTTAGTGTGCTTAATCCACTAATGAACCAGATCTGCACTGAGGTCAAGGTCAAGGTCAAGTTCATGCTTAGAAGCTAAAGTAAAAAACAATTTTAAACTTGGAAATAGCTTTGGAACTATGCTAGTAGAGGTTTCATTTTTTGCAAGCATAATTGACACAATGTGTTAGGTAAGGTTCATGAGTAGCAGTGGCTAATGTGATTAAAACACGATTAAATATGTGATTCGTTCGCAACACAAACGGTGATACGTCCCTGAAGGTACAGTAACTCTGGCATAATGTCTTCATAGCAGTGGTAATAATTAACATGCTTTTAAACAAACTTGAATATAGAAGAAATTCCCCCTAACATCTTACTAAAAAATTATATTCTAAAAATTGCAGCGTCTACATGAAATTAAGTCCTGTAGAGGGATAGTGTCATCAATGCACCTCACATGGTGCACTGTAGGCATTACTAAGGTTCTTTGCAGCGTCCCTTCGGTCCCTAGCTGCAACCCTTCTCATTTTATTATACCTCCTTTCATATTCTCTTTCTTCCATCTTACTTTCCACCCTCTCCCAACAATTGTTTCGGTATTAATCTTAGCGCTAAATGACCTTTTAGGTCCCAGCAATTGGCCTTTGACCTAAATTTTGTATTCCAATTCCAGTTCCAATACATGAAATTAACATACTTTCACTACGGTTCCAGTATCTTATTTTAAACAAAAAATTCTCTCTTCATCTCAGAACCGAAACACAGAAAATGGTACTAGTAGAAACTTCATGAAAAAGAAATAACCACAACATAACGTATTTTGATAACACAACCCCACTTAAGAAAATTATCTCATTTTAAAAAAAAAATTCAATCTACTGAGACAATCGGCGTTAATGTTGAGCTTTCCTGGAATTCTCTTCACTTGTGCACAAGGATTTCCACTTTGCTATATCTGGTGCAACACTTGAAAGGTAGGGTAGTCAATCCTGCTTCCCTCACTCTATGGACGAGATCCTTGAGTCCCCCTTGTGTTCTTCCTATGATTATGCGTGGGTTAATGCTTCATCCACAATATGGTCAGTGGTTCTAGCTCCAGCTAGCATCCTCATCATCACCCTATTGAAAGTGTCTGGATGGAATCCTCTTGAACTGGTAACATCCACTGAACACTGTGAAGGCTGACTTCTTTGACACTTCTTCCATTCGGATCTACCAATATCCCCACTCAAGTCCATTATGGGGAAAAATTTATCATTACAAAGTTTCACCATCATGGCCTCAGGATCTTCCATTGGTTTTTCATATTAGGTTACTGTGTTTAGTCAATGGCAGTCCACACAAAACCTGTTTGATCCATCCATTTTCCTCACTATCACTATAATGAACAGTATGCAGAAGTTGACCTTTCGATGATTCCCATTGCTATCATTTCCTCAATTTCTTCCTGGATCAGTTCCCAAGTAGTACCAGTAAAATATACATTTTTGCCCTGACTGGCTGCTCCGGCATCAGTTCAATGTAGTGTTCTCCCAGTGAAATTTTTCTGGATGTCTTGTTAATATGTCTTTATAGTCTCCCAGTGACTGTAATACATGCTTCTTTTGGTGCTTGCTTAGGTCGTTGCTAATGTTGACAGTTTGGTACGTTTCTGACCAGTCCTCATCCAGAGTTACCCAGTCCCCATTAGCTTCCTCCTTGATGGCAGTCTCCCTCAGGCATCTCTTTTTCTAGATGGCAGCTGCTGCTGTTTCACTCATTTATTGTAAGTGGTCAGGATGTTCATATAAAAAGTCTTCAGTTCTTCACCAACATCATCTTTGTAGTCCAAGAGATTAACCACCTTGATTTCTTATGGCCTCGTCCACTGTAGCTATAGCTCGTTGGCCTCTATTGGTAATAACATTACCTTGAAAATAATGTCTCTGGTCCTCTTTTTGCATTGATGCTTCTGGTATCCCCGTGTGCCACAAAAACTCTTCCTGGCTGTTCTACATGTCTCTTCCAGGCAATTCCCCAGCTCCATCAAATACTGTTAGGGGTTGCACACTTCAGCCTCACAGTCTCTGGTCTAATGGTGAAAATCTGGTGTATAACTGCAGTACGTCATGATTCTTGAGCAGGATCACTGACAGATAATGGTTCGAATTCTCTCAAATCTTTCAAGAGAAATTCCATGTCACTGTGCTTCTCTTGGAATCTGGGTAACTTGTCCTTGCAATAACTTACAGGGGTGCTAGTGCTGCTTACCTGTCTCTTTAAAGTTCCGATACCATCTTTTGCCTTAAATCTTATCATTTTAAGTTCATGTGCGTGTGTTTCTGCCTGTATTTTTTCCTCATAAGATTTCTGTCTTTCAGTCAATTGATGTGTTTCAGCTCTTATTTCTCTTTATAAGCTCTCTTTCCTTCCAGTTCTTCACTTTGTCTCTCTCACTCTGCACAGGCTAAATCTTACTTCTGCTTGTCATTCTAAACCCATCCCCTTGGCCAGCTTCATCAGCTTTGCTATCTCAGTCACTGCCATGATGAAATATACTACTTTAGCTGACACAGTAAAATCACACTGAAGTACTGCCACTTGAAATATCCTGGCAAGTCCACAAATTTTGTTACACATTATGTGAGGTAGAAGTCATTAGAAGCAGTGGCCAATGATTTTATACCTGGTGTGATTAAAACACACACACACACACACACACACACACACACACACACACACACATATATATATATATATATATATATATATATATATATATATATATATATATATATATATATATATATATATATATATACACCCTTCCCAAGCTACTCGCCCTCCAAACTTCACAGAAGGAAATAAAGTAAAATATAATCTTTATGCCTGTAAGAGAAATTAACATAAAACTAAAACTGTTATTCTGCTCAAAGAAGCACAGTCATTTTCATCATACTGCTGACTGACAGGAAGGCTATGGAAAACATTTGCCCCTTCTTAATTTCTAACTTATTGCTCCCTAGACACTCTTTAATCACTTCCTTTGGACCCGTGACTGCTCTGAAATCCTCTGCGAAAATGGAGTGTGTCAAGAGAGCGTAGGAAGTTAATCCTCCAAAGGTCATATAAGGGGCCATGCGACCTGAACACAGACAGAGGCATTTTGGCTGCAGATCCCGAAGCAGACTCCCCCTTTGACTTCCCGCTCCTTCTGGGCCATAACCCTGACCATGTGGCTACCTTGCTCAGCCCAAGTATTTCTACCAGTGAAATACTTAACTTCCTCCTCCATTCTTATCTACAACGAAGACAATGCTCCGACAAAGGTAACGTGCCCTGGTCAGAGTATTTCTTTATCAGTCACGAACTTATTAGTCTTTCACTGATTTTCTGTTTCATTTTTCAAAGTGAAAATTTCCATGTTAGACCTGACTTTGTTATTGCAGTGCATTGTTTCAACTCATAAGTGTGTTTCCAGTGTTGCAAAGCAAGACCTTGGCACCTTCAGTGCAGTTCACGATTTTTCCTTTGACTGCGCTGTTTCTTCCGTCACATAACTTTGTGCATTCTCAACTGCAGACAGCGAAGCTTGCTGTGGAATCTTCCTTTTGATTGTGCCCTACTTGCAGTGGTCCCAACCACTGCTACTTAAACCTATGGTGCCACTGAAGTAGATTTCTTCAACATTCTTCAGTTATTATTTGTTAATGTAATTTAGTTATTTAGCAGGACTCTGTTTCCATGCCTCATTTATTCCCCATTCTTCTGATTTTGTTGTTAATGTAAATATAAGTGATTTTAAAGTAAACCTAAGTGTTTATCTGGAACTTCTCCCTATTGAGTACAAGCCCTCATCTCACCTCGTTTTCTGTTATGGTTGCCTGAACCCAAAATAATAGTCAGATACAAGAAACTTCCCATGGTAAGTGAAGCATTTTCTTAGAAAAATCATTAAGGTAGCTTCCCTGCTCAGAATTCAATCTCCCTCACAGGTAAAACCATAGGTATGTATATATACACACACACATATATATATATATATATATATATATATATATAATATATATATATATATATATATATATATATATATATATATATATATATATATATATATATATATATATATATATATATATATATATATATATATATATATATATATATATCTGAGTCACACAATGAACAAACCTTGATCTCCTGAGTGACAAGCAAAGGCGGTAGTGACTGACCCAACAAGGTAAAAAAGAAGTTGGAACCTAAGTAGTCCGTACCTGAAATTTTTCATGGGCAGGTTTCTGAAGCCTAACATGCCAATGAATTTTACCCAACTTCCCAGCCCATCAGCAGGTCACTTGCTACCATTTCATATGAACTACCCCTTCACTGTCAGATATGTCAGACATGAGCATGTGTTTCACAGAAATAAATTTCTGACTCACACGTGAATGAACCTAGGTCTCCTGAATAACAGGCCAAGGTGGTAGCGACTGACCTACTAAGGTCATAAAAAAAATAAATTTCTGACTCACACCGAGAACAGACTTCAGCCTCTCACGTGTCAGGCCAACTTCTTTTATGATCTTGGTAGGTCAGTTGCTAATGCCTTGGTCTGTCACCTGGGAAACCAAGGTTTACATTCATTATTTACTGTGGTGACTGTCCCTTTTATCCAAAAGTTACTGTGGTGACTGTCCCTTTTATCCAGCTATTACTGTGATAGCTGTCTCATTTATCCAAATATTACTATATTGTCTGTCCCTTTTACCCAGGTATTACTGTGCGGATTGTCCTTTTATCCAAGTACTGCTGTGCTTATTGTCCATTTTATCCAAACATCACTGTGGTGACTGTCCCATTTATCAAGGCATTGCTGTGCTGTCTGCCCTTTTATCCAGGTATCATTGTACTGCCTGTCCCTTTTATCCAAGTATTACTGTTGTGACTGTCTACTTTATTCAGTCCCATTTACACATGTATTACTGTGCTGACTGTCCCTTTTATCCAGGTGGTATTACTGTGGTGACTGTCCCATTTATCCAGATACTACTTTGCTGTGTGTCCCTTTTGTCCAGGGATTACTATGCTGACAGTCCACTGCAGCCAGGTATTACTGTGGTGACTGTCAAATTTATCCAGGCATTGCTGTGGTGGCTGTCCCCGAGGTATTACTCTGATGACTGTCCCATTTACCCCCTCTAAACCTAAACGCAACCCCCACTTAACTGAAACATCCCCACTAAACCTAAGCACACACCCACTAAACCTAAACACAACCCCTACTAAACCTAGACGCACCCCCTGCTAAACTTAAATACATCCCACTAAACCTAAACACACACCCCCACTGAACCTAAATACACCCCTCACTAAACCTAAACACAAACCTTGATACAGAATTATTAATCACAGGGACAAAAACCATTTTCAGTAATATATTTCCATGGGATCGAATAAATGAAATGAGGTATGATAAACCTGTAGAGTTTACTTACCACATTAGTTACTGAGTCTACAGGCAGCACCAGCCCCGTTTCAGGGAAAGGGAAGGGGGATGGGGGAAGGGGGTAAGGGTTTGAAATCTACCCTATTATCCAAGTTGGGTCAAATGATGGCGATGTGCCAAATTTTGTCTAGATTGTTCAATTTTGGCTCGGATTTCTATAGCGCACAATCATACAAACATACAAACATACAAACATTCACTTACATATATATACACATATATATATATAATGGTATATGTATATATATATATATATATATATATATATATATATATATATATATATATGACATTTTTATCATTCACTGTGATTTATATTGATCATGAAGCTACAAATAATCGTAATATCAAATCCATAATACCTCGGGAATAGTTGTCGATGAAATTATCACCGAAGGAATTTATAAGTGATAAATGGACCAGCACTGCCGAGTCTCGATCCACGACACATTTTGCGCATCCAGCGAATCCAGTCGGTGGTAACCACTGAGCTATCATCTTATATAAGTTAACGCCAGTCTGGTGTACTGTATTTACCCGTCGAGAAATTTGGGGAAATTGTACCAACCTCGGCATTAACCCACCTCGACCATGATAGTTCATTCATTTTTTTTGGAACATGAAATTCTTTTTATGACATTTTTATTATATCGTGATTTATATACGATCATGAAGCTACAAATATCGCTGTAATATCAAATCCACGCTACCTCGGGAATATCCTCGATGAGGAATTATCACGAAGGAATTTATAAGTGATAAATGGATGGGCATGCCGAGTCTCGATCCACGACACACAGACGCGCATCCAGCGAATCATGTCGGCGCTAACCACTGAGCTATCATAGAAAGGTATAAGTTAAGCCGATCTTGTACTGAATTTACCCGTCGAGGCGGGGAAATTGTAAAAAAAAATCGGCATTAACCCACCTCGACCATGATACAGTTCATTAACGATTTGGAACACGCAGTTTTATGACATTTTTATCACACCGTGATTTATATCTGATCATGAAGCTACAAATATCGCAATATCAAATCCACGCTACCTCAGGAATATCCCCGATGGGGAATTATCACCGGGGAATTTATAAGTGATAAATGGACGGGCACTGCCGAGTCTGAATCCCACGACACACATGAAGGCAGCATCCAGCGAATCCAGTCGGCGCTAACCACTGAGCTATCAAGCTGTTAAGCGATATTTGTAGCTTCATGATCGTATATAGCTGGGAATCACGTGAAGGATAAAAATGTCATAAAAAGAGCTGGGTTCCAACGTTCATTGTGAACTTCATGGTCGAGGTTTCAGGGAGAAAAGAGAAGCTACAATTTTGGCATTTTTTATCCGTCACGTGTAAATACAGTGACCAGATTCGGCGTTAACTTATACCCCTGATAGCTCAGTGGTTAGCGCCGACTGCAACCGCTGGATGCATTCTGTGTGTTGTGATTCAGATTCTTTCAGTGCCTTCCATTTATCACTTATAAACCCCTTCGGTGATAATTGATTCATCGATATTCCCGAGGTAGCGTGATTTGATATTGTCTATATTTGTTAGCTGTCAATGATCGTATATAAATCGGTGAATAAAAAATGTCATAAAAAGAGCTGGGTGATAACAAAATTTTATATGAACTATTCATGGTCGAAGTGGGTTAATGAAGATGGTGGCACAAATGTCCCCGCTCTCGACGGTAAATACAGTACACCAGACTCGGCGTTAACTTATAGGATTGATAGCTCAGTGGTTTAGCGTAAACTGGAATTGCTGGATGCTGCGTCTGTCAAGTCATGGGTTCGAGACTCGGAGTGCGACGTCCATTTATCACTTATAAATTCCCGGTGATAATTCCCCATCGGGATATTGACGAGGTAGCGGATTTGATATTGAGCGATTTTGTAGCTTCATGATCGTATATAAATCACGGTGTGATAAAAAAAATGTCATAAAAGAGCTGCGTGTTCCAACGCATAAGGCAATGAACTATCATGGTTTAGGTGGGTTAATGCGAGGCTAAATGTACAATTTCCCCAGCTCTCGACGGGTAAATACAGTACACCAGACTCGGCGTTAACTATACCTCTCTTGATAGCTCAGTGGTTAGCGTCGACTGGATTAATATGGATGGCGTCTGTGTCGTGGGATCGATGACTCGGCAGTGCCCGTCCATTTATCACTTATAAATTCCCCTTCGGTGATAATTCCCCATCATATTCCCGTGTGTTGCGTTGGATTTGATATTAAGCGATATATGTAGCTTCATGATCGTATATATATATATATATATATATATATATATATATATATATATATATATATATATATATATATATATATATATATATATATATATATATAGGGTAAATCAAAAGTTCAGGAAAAATTCAATATACTCTTTATTTAAGGAAATTCAAACATCATTTTTCTACATATCTACCATCTAACTCTATACACTTTTCAAGGCGCTGTTTCCACCTCTGCAACCCTTCTTTGTAGAAATTTGGGGCCTTTCTTATTAAACCATGTTGAAACTGCATGTTTAGCAGCATCCAAAGATTCAAACCGGACTCCTCTTAAGTGTTCCTTGAGTTTTGGGAACAGGAAAAATTCTGAAGGAGCAAGATCAGGACTATAAGGAGGATGTGGAAGAGTTTCCCACCTAAATTTCCGTAGGACTTCTCTTGCAACCCTTGATGAATGTGCTGGAGCGTTATCATGATGGAACAAAATTCTGCGGTGCAACTTTCCTCGACGTTTTTAGCCAATGCAGTCTTCAGTTTTTGCAAAACACCTTTGTAGTAGTTCCCGGTGATTGTTTTTTGTCCTTCAAGGAAATCAATCAAAATCACTCCTTTGGAGTCCCAAAACACTGTTGCCATAACCTTCTGGGCAGATCTCGCCACTTTGAACTTCACTGGTGCAGCTGAACCTCTTGGTAACCATTGCTTTGATTGAATTTTACTTTCTGGGTCATATTGATGGATCAAGTTTCATCTCCAGTAACAATCCGGTCAAAAAACTCTGATTCATTTGATTCAATCTTCGTTAAAACTGCAAGAGAAAGTTCAGCTCTTTGATGCAGTTGGTCTTCGCTTTTCGCTTTTGGGACCCAACGTGCTGAAAGTTTACTCAAACCAAGATTTTCATTTAAAATTGAAAATGCAGAACCATGGGAGATCCCAGTTTCATTAGCTATCATATCGATAGTAATCCGACGATCTTCATCCACTAGATTCTGCACCAAAGCCACAATTCTTTCATTTTTTTGCAGTCGATGGTCTTCCCTCTCTTGGGTTGTCTTTGAGGTCCTCCCGACCATCCTTAAATCGTTTATCAATCATAAACAACTGATTTAGATGGAGAAGAATCTCCATAAACTTGTTGCAAAAGCTTCAATAATTTTCCCGGTTTCCAATCAAGCTTGGTCAGGAACTTGATGTTAGCTCTCATCTCAATATTTTTATTTTCCATGGGTTCAAGAAGTTACTTTTCTGAAGCAGATGTTAACACCACGGTAGCAAGAGGATGACTGAGGTAACAAGTCTATATGGATCACTACATCACAGATAATTGTTTACCAAGTATTTGGGTTGTTTCATTCCTGTAATAAAATACATCATTCAACAATTTTTCCTGGAACTTTTGACTTACCCTCGTTATATATATATATATATATATATATATATATATATATATATATATATATATATATATATATATATATATGTATATATATATATATATATATATATATATATATATATATATATATATATATACATACGTATGTATGTATGTATATATAATTTACTTTCAACACTTGAGCAGTGACATATCCCAGAGGGTAACAATAAATCTGGGTGAATGTGCTTATAGCAGCAGTAGTCAGGAATTATCCTTTGATGGCTCCTCTCTTTAGGCAAACATTAACATATTTATGTTGATTTGAAAGCACTAATGAGCTGATTTGCAAACTGAGGTCAAGGTGAAGGTTATACCTAGCAGTCAACGGCCATATAGGATGTTAACGTAGGCTACATCTTCAGAACTATACAGAATAAAACTCACAATTTTTTGTCAGTCATACTCTAGCAAAAGAGCTGTTGCAGTGGGAATTAAGAGCAAGGTCTTAATTAGTGGTCAATGTTCAAATATGAACTTAGCCATAACTTTTACTACATGAGAATTTCATTTTTTGCATGTGGGCTATGCAGATCCAAATTAAGTCAATACTGAGAGTGATGTCAAAGTGAAGGTCATACATAGAGGTCAAGTGTCAAATAAGAATTTAGGCTTTGCCATATCCTTTGATCTATGTAAGACATAATCCGTTAGTGATGCTGATGTGCAGTGAGGCCAAAGCCAATGTCATACCTAAAAGTCAAAGGTTAAGCAGGAGGTACAATTTGGTTATTTGTCTAGCTTGCTAGTAGGATTATGCAGAGGGTTAGCTGGAACTTTATGAAAAATTCATATACGGAGGCCTTCGAAAAGGCAACATATGTCATGTTTTGTCAGAGAGGAAGGTACCTTGAAGGAACGAACATTTTTTGGGCAGCTGATTGCTTAGCCTTAGTGGAGGTTTTCGGTCTCTGAGTACTCCTGCTGTAACAGTCAATGTCTCATATTAGCAAACCACATGATGGTCACTACGAATAATATGGTTTTGGGATTCTGGGCTACCTTTAGTTCTTTGACTTAGAATTTTTACTATTGAAATTATATGATGATTGTTTGTTACTGCTAGATGCATTTTGTAAAATCCACAGAGCTCTCTTAACAAAGATTGTGTACTTGATGCTTGTGAAACAATTTCAATTTTTTCACAAACTGCTGCTGCACTATCACAAGTTTTGGATGACTGCATGTTCAACTGTAAAGTATCGAAATACACTATTTACTTGTGATAGTTAATCTTGGTTAGAGTGAAGACCCAGCTCGGCTTGATTGATTTGTTTGACTGTCTCGCACTGCAGAAGAGATCACATGAGCTGAGCTGAGGTCTTTGGCAGCATTAGCCTGCTGACAACCGCATTTTCTGAATGTTATTTTTACGTAGTCAGAAATTTAAGAATCACAGTTTTGGTTTCGCCAAAGATTTTGTCATTCTGGTTCTTTGATTGATAACGCATAGGTAAGGTGACCAAATCAACACCTTTGCCATCAAAGGTTTTTGTTCTGTGTGTTTCATTCGTTGTGAAAACCATCCAAATGATTAG
>NC_089781.1:54773812-54828812 GCF_040412425.1 Macrobrachium rosenbergii | reverse complement strand
TCCACTACCAAATGCTCGTTATGCGTATGACGCATAATTATCTTCTCGGAACTGTTGAATACAGCACGGCTAAGTACGAGAAATTCCGTAGACAGGATTCTGCAGGATGAATCAAACAGTTTGGACTCTTGAAGAACGAATGACGTCGACTTGTTGCTCTGGCACATCATTGTAACTGCACTTTTTGTAAAAACACGGCAGGAAGAGTACTGGTGGACTCAATGTGGTAATCTCGCAGGAACTGTCTAAAGTCACATTCTGTCGGAGTCTGTCTATGAACTAATGATAATTCACAACCACCCACAGACACAACTCGCAACTGGAAAATCACTACTGTCACACACACACCTCTCTCTAACTAAAGCACAACTCGTCTTACAATCAACTCCCGAACCTTGACATTGATCTCCCAAAATGAACATGGTCTCTACTCTATCCCATGTCACTACTGAGTCTCCCAAAAACACTCGAAAAAGGTCTAATAACAAAAAGGTTTCATGTTACTGAACCAAACAGAACCACTAATGCAAAAGCAAACACTCACAATGTGAACTAATTCCAAGTGTGTATCTCAGAATAGTCACAGTCAACTCACTACTAAGCACACAACAACTCTACGGAACTCACTCACAAAAAAAATTCTATCCAAACACTAAAAGGTATCATATCTCGTAAAAGACATGAAAGTTCTACTTCGGTTAGCAAATATTTCGCAACACCTGACTAACTCTCCACAAAATAGCAATTGACGTAATGGCAATCGCTCCCACGATCTTAACAACTATAACTACTCACAACACAGCTCCCTTAATTTAAAAAAAAAGAAACTGGAAAAAAAATCCAAACACTCAAACACGATCTCCCAACTCGAAAAAAAAGATCAGACTTGTTCGGTCCGATATATTAAGTACCTCCCCAAAAAAAATCCTAAACCACACCCACATTGCGTCAGATGATGAAACACATCATAACACAATAACACACTAACACACGAGTCAAATCTCGTATGAAATTAGCCCATGTCTCAATTCCCAAAATCATTCGAAAACAAATGATTAAGAACTTCAACATCAAAAATGAACAAGAGACAAAAAAAAAAAAAAAAAATATCATATATATACAAACATTAACCCATTTATCCCTCTAACTATATACAAACGTTCCATTACATGACTATATACAAATGTTCCATTACATCCCAACTTTCTTCAACTTCGAAATATGGGTCAATTTCGTCACTCCAGTGTTTACATCTTTAACTACAAATCTATTCCCTCTTTTGATCTCTACAATCTCAAAAGGTCCGTGGAACTTCGGACTTAACTTATAATTCAGATCATTCCGAACATTCACTTTAACAAACACTCTATCACCCATCGAAAAAGCTACTCCCCTCGATTTCGCGTTACTTTTCTCTACCATTGCACGCGAACTAAGTTCAAGTTCTTTACTGATACGTGCAAATCTTTCTCTCGCTGTATTTATCAATGAAGTGACCGTAACATCACCCTGAACTCGCTCTGGTAACAAATCAAAAGGTCCTTTCAACTTGTATCCATACAAAGCTTCTGCTGGAGATATCTTAATTGTGTCATTCATCATAGTATTGATACTATATCGCACTTCATCCAAAGATCTGTCCCAATGTGTATCGGAACCTCCCACCGTCATGCGCAAAGCTTCGATTACTTTCGATTCGCCCTCTCACACAACCCATTTGCTTCAGGTCTATACGGGATTATAGATACTTTCTTTATCCCCAACAAATTAGCAAGACCGTCTAAAGTCTTATTAATAAACTCCCTACCATTGTCTGTGACCAGACATTCTGGAACACCATATCGACAAATTATCCCCTTAAAAGAACGCTATAGCAACTTCCTCAGCTGATTTGTACTTCAGTGGGAAAATCTCGACAAAGCGAGTCAACTCATCAACAACTACTAATAAATGTCTATAACCATAAGCGGACTCTGAGAAGTTACCCAGAATATCCATATGCACTCTCTGAAAACGGCCTATGTGGTATGGGATATGAACCCAAACGACACGACACTGTCGTCGCTGGCTTATTCGCATTGCAAATAGCACACTTCTTCACAAAGGCTTCTACTGCGGAAAACATATTTTTCCAAAAGAACTTTGACCTGACGTTTTCATACGTCTTGTCTACACCCAAATGAGGAGAACCAAATTTACAATGTGCAATGTCTAGAACTTGTGGTACTAGACTCTCTGGCACGATGATTTGTGTAATCTCACCCATGCTTCGAGTACTTCGCAAGTTATACTTAACTTTTCTCACCAATAAATTATTCTCCAACTCTAGACCAGAAAAAAGGCAACTTATACCCTTTCTTCGGTGAAATTCCCTAAGAAATGCCTTAGCATCTGACAACAATTTATCTTCATCTTGCTTTTGTTCCAGCAAGCCTATGTCCCAAGTGACATTTTCACCCGTAATATAACACACTGCGTTACTCTCACTATCACGAATAACAATCTCTCCCGAGACTGCCGACTCACTATTTCTCCCCGAAGTATGCACTGTAGGAAAGTGTATGTCCTCTACATGCGATCTCTCAGAACTACTAATATCAGAGACATTAGACACCAAATATTTACTCTCTTCTCCCACACAGGATTCGGTGTGTATTTCCTCATCCTCGACCGGAAAGTATCTGCTCAATGCATCTGCAACTACATTATGCTTACCTTCAATGTATTTGAGGTTTGCATCAAAATCTCTCAATGTTAGGAACCAACGTGCTCTCTTGGGCGACAAATTTGGCTTATTAAAAAGCTCTAACAACGGTTGATGATCTGTAAAAATCTCAACTTTATTTCCCAACAACAACATCTTAAAGTGAACAAGGCTAGAGACGACTGCGAAAGCCTCCTTGTCCACAACTGACATCAGCCTTTCGTTACTACCACGCGTTTTGAACTTTCTGCTATAAAAAGCAATTGGGTGTAATTTCCCCTCAAATTTCTGCATCAAACACGCACCTATACCTTCCTGACTCGCGTCAGTCACTAAGGTGAACGGTTGACTAAAATCTGGAAACTTCAAAACTGGTGGGTTCACCAAAGCGTTCTTAAGCTTCTCAAAAGCTAATTGTTGACTATCACCCCAAACAAACTTAACGTCTTCTCGTAACAAATCTGTCAATGGCGACGCTATTGTAGAAAAATTCCGCACAAAACGGCGAAAGAAACCCGACATACCTAGGAACGAACGAATCTGTTTCCTGGTTTTGGGAACTGGAAAATTCACAATGGCTTTAACTTTCTCATCATTCACTCTAACTCCCTCTTTAGAGATAACATGTCCTAAATAGACAATTTTTCTCTTCAGAAACTCACATTTGGCCAATTTGACCTTTAACCCAGCGAACCGTAATCGCTTGAGGACTTCTTTAACACCTTTAGATGTTCTTCAATTGTATCTGTGCATATGAGAATATCATCCATGTACACAAACACCGACTTTCCTAACAAGCCATGAAGTACTGTGTTAACCAGTCTAGTAAATGTTATTGGGGACCCTTGTAATCCAAAAAGGCATCCTATTAAACTCGTAATGTCCCTTTGGTACCGAAAATGCTGTATATTTACGGCTACTCTCACAAAGGGGAACCTGTAAAAACCCTTGCATAAGATCTATGGATGAATATATATTCTTGCCACCGATCTCAACAAACAAATCAGGCAAACAAGCTACCGGATATCTATCTGGGCATGTTTTTTCATTCAATTTACGAAAATCTACACAAACTCTGATACTATCGTCTTTCTTAGGAACTGCAAGCAAAGGAAAATTAAACGGAGAATTGGATGGTCTGATAATGCCTTCCGACTCCCACTTCTGAACTTCTTTTTCTACTTCTTCTCTGATCTTAAAAGGAATTCGATATGCTGGAATATATATGGGATTTGTACCCTTTTCTAGGCGGATTGAATGTTCTAAAACATCTGTAACTCCTAATTTATCTCCCTTCAAAGCAATAATATCTAAATATTCTTTCAACACTTTCTCTACTTTATCTGAATATTCAGGATAATCAACTTTAGCCAAGTGTTCATGTAGAACCTGACTTCGGAACTGTTGCTCCTCGTTAGGAAACATATTCCCGTCTCCACAAAAACTCACTAATTTATGCTCTTCCTTAAACTCTTCAAAATCAATTACATAAGTACCCTTGTGATATTTTTTCACTGAGTCTTGATAGCTAACTAATTCTACTGAAGTCACGCCTGCGACTGAAATTTCATTCACTGACACCGTACTCACAACGTCTTTGAATTTCTCGGTTCCCTCAACAACGCACACTTGAGAAGGAAACTTTTTCTCTTTCAGCGACACTTTAACTAATGTAGGAACTCGCGGTTGCAATTCAATATCTTCCAACAAAAATCCTTTGAAAGATCTCTGCGGAATATCTTCACTCTCTAATGAATGTGTTACACATGTCTCAGACTGTGTCTTAGGTTTCTCACAAGTTTTTTCCTGTGTATATATGGAACAAAACAACCTGACTCACCTATTGTAATCCCCTGAACTCCCGTAAGAATGTTGATGTTATGTCGCATACAAGAAGGGTGTCCTAGCAAAACCATTTCACCTAAGGCTAATCCTTCTATGACCAAAAATGATTCTACTATTGTCTTTCCACCGATACAAAGCGTAAGAAATGACGAACCTAAAATATTCAGTTTCTCGCTTGTACATCACACACTGTCTCACTAGAAGGGACTAATTTGCACTCTGGAAACCTCGAGTGAAAAGGTCAGCATTTACTAAGTTAACTGAGCTACCAGAATCAATGAAAATATGAATTTCATTGCCATTAGAGAATCCACGTACAATCGGCCTAGGTTCTAGTGACTCTACGACCTGATTAGTCATTATCCTGTGTCTGTTTTCGAACTTATCTTGTGAAAATTCTGCTGTTCTTTTGTGTATCTAGAACTTGCATCATGTGGAATTCTCCTGTCATATCTAGAAAAACCTCCCGGGACTTCCTGAATAATCTCTACTCTTTGTGGCTGGGCAAAATCTCCATCCATGATCTGAAGATTTGCAAACTGAACAATATCTCGCTCTGCAATTTGATTTACTATGGCCTATTTTATCACAATTAAAACAACGTATCGTTGTGACTGATCTCTCTGGAATTTTCTTCGATTCTACTCGTGCACATGTCTTCGCTGTTGCATCATTTCCCGAATGCGAGCGACTATCATTATTCTGTGGTTTGGAAACCGCAGCTGACATCTTTGCACCTCCCTGTACAAAACTACTGTCTAGTGTCGGGCATTTTGCTAGATTTTTGTTAATCTGTGCAAACAAAAAGGATTCGTCTGTATCCTGATCAATTCTCTTATCAAAACTATCTACAATTACATCTGGGACCGACGTTAAAAGGCAAGCAAAGTGTAACAATCTTTCAAAATTATCTAAGGAGATATTATTTCCAGTTACCCATGGAGAACCTGTTATAGATTTCTTTAACTCAACTACTGCATCAAATAAATTCGCACTGTATGTGACTAGTGAATCATTGCCCTTCTTTATTTTGAGAAACTCTCGCAAATTCCGAACTGCGCATTCACGTTGAACTCCGCCATAAGTAGCTCGTAGAAATTTCTGCAGTTCATCCCAAGTTTTGCACCTTCTGAACCCGAAACTGCGTGCTCGTTTCCCAATATCTCCTTTATCTAAATCCAGAAATGATTTAGCCTCTGTTAAAGCTTCAGCGCCATTCGTAATTTTCTTGGAATTCAGATAATTGTTCACTGACTCAATGAAAGTTTCTATGTTTTGGGTTGGCTTCCCATCAACTAACCCTTTAAAATTTGTAATTCCCGCAGTAATGTTCGTTACTTTATGCACCACAATTGATTGGGATGTGCTTGCTGCATCGTCCGGCATTTTGTGAGTAATCACACGCCCTGAGCGTAACAACATAAAAAGAGAAACCAAAAAGAACACTAGAGAAAGGCACAAGTTACCCCCTCTAAAAGAAGAACAGAAAACGGCGTTCTGCGCAACTTACGAGAATGGGGTACTTACCAATTTTGAAACAGAAAACGAAGTACCTATCTCTCAACTTGCTAACCTGTGACGTCACCTACTCGAAGACTAAGCAAAAAAGACACCCAGCGCGATTCTAGTTGAATCATCACTCCGCGTAATTAACTCACAATCGCCACTATTCACACTTATTTGGGTATTTTGTTAACCCCAAAATTGCTCTAGAGATCATCCAGATCTATTTCACAACTCCCCACTCCCAGTACTCGAATAGAAACGGAAAAAAAAAGATTCCCCGTATTTCACACGTAATCACGACTCACTCAGTCATTCAACACTGACCCGTCGCCTTAGCTCTTAGGTGAAGTCGCCTATGCCTTGGGCATCAACGTTACCAATTAGTCTATTAGTAATCTCCCTCTTTCGCCATCATTAAAGACATTAAAATCATGCTGCCACCATTTAAAATCAAAAGACACCCGCTGCCGCCATTTCATTCAGACACCGCTGCCAACATTTCATTCAGACACCGCTGCCAACATTTAATTCTGTAACCAGGACAGAATTAACACTTTTTTGAAAGTGTACGTAACGTGCTCCAACGATCTTTATTCATGAAACGGAGGCGTATGAACGTTCGCTCATGATAACACTTACATCTATTTTTCTCCTCTTTCTCTCTCTCTCTCTCTCTCTCTCTCTCTCTCTCTCTCTCTCTCTCTCTCTCTCTCTCTCTCTCTCCGTGTATCACCTCTCTCTCTCTCTCTCTGTGTATCGCCTCTCTCTCTCTCTCTCATCGTTTTCCAAGTTCACCCACCCGAATCGCACTCATTCTCACCAAATCAATTAAATGGACCATTTAAAGAAACGCAATAGTTTCTACAAAAATAAGTTTATTATTCAAATAACCCAACAAGAAATGAATAAAATAAAGCAAAGATTAAAATGCATAATAAATGAATTATCGAGTTAGATAACTAAACTCTGAACTGTAAAACACTTCTGATTAAAGAAGTCTCACTATGGCTAATAGCCTGAAAATATCCAAACTCACACATACTCCCCAAATCAATAATTAGTCATGTCAAAAGCAGTCTACCACATGTTATTCGAAACAGTCCACACTATCCACTCTGTCCACCGACATCTGTCCACAGACATCTGTCGGAAGAATTAAACATGATAGAAAACTCCCAAAAATATATGAAATTCAAAACACAATAATGGAAAGTGTAAAATGCATAGCCAAGATATGGCAAACGTAACATGACAAAACAATAATATAAAAGAGGTATGAATATTCATATTAAATCTCCCACACCAGTTCAAAAGTTCATAATGATTAGAAAATCATAGTAAAAATCACAAGTTCAATTTCCTCCCATAAAAACAGAGATTTCAAACTCTACCTTATCTGCCGATTCAAAGCCTGGATCCTCTCCAAAGCTACGTCTAGACAACTGCAGTTCTATCACGTTAATGAACGATCAAACTCACTTTTAGGGCAGATTTTGGCGTAATCTAGATCAAATTAACGCACGTACTCACGAATATACATAACACTTCGGAGATCACCTGACTGGCAATATTGCTGAGGAATCAAACTATTTGTTGAACACAAAGATTTTACCTCGAGTCTCTCGACCTACTTCCATCTGACTCCATAAATTCTTTCATCACATCTTAAAGCATTGAAGCTATGAAATGCATATATGTGTCCTTTAAAATTGTAGCGGCCATCTTTTCTGAAATATATATATACACACATACACAAGTTTCAAACCAAAAGAGGAAATCAAAATAACGGCAGCAACACCAAAGTCCTTTTTATTCTTATACAGTCCATGGACAATGCTATATAAAATACATTTCTTTGATTGACTATGTGGACCAGGAAGGAGTTCAGTGTCGCCAGAAAGAAGCATCAACACATAAAACAAGCATACAGGAATATCTGGAAACTGTGGCTCTAAAGACTTTGCTCCTTCCAAGTTCTGCAACTCTGCTGTAGAGCGTATGCGACAGAGCCCCCCGTAGTTAATAGCCATTCCACCACTCTTCGCCTAATCACTGAGTTTGTAATCCAGTCCAAACAATCATGATTGCGTCTGGAGGCTGCTATCTCTATTTTGTAACGTTTGAATTGGCCGAGATTTAAGAATTCTGTTTTTCATGTGTGAGTTCAAAGTCTGATTTGACCATTGTAAAGATGGTTGAGGTCTTTGGCTCTACGTATTTTGTTAGAATCATGAATGATAAAAGGTGTTTATTTGCTCCAGTAACAGTTTTGACATTTTCCAAGTCATGGGATCCATCATTTCTGCAAATTTCTCTTTTTCCTGGAGTTAACTGAATTGTTTCTTTCTTTCATCCCTCTCCAGTATTTCTGTGCTGGCTATGAGAGAGGCCCTGAAGTCAAGTCGGGTCATGGCACCGTTTTCTTGAATTGTTAGTATTTATTTTCCTTGGATGCTTATGAGCAGTGACACTTCTTTCCTTCCTTTTCCAAATTTTATTTTTTCTATAGTTCTGTGCGCTCGACAGGGATGCAGTAGAATGATTGATTACCAAATTTCAGATGAGGTTTCCCTCTTTCCTAACCTCAACTGTTTTACATGTATTTTGGAAAATGAGTTATAATAAACACAGAAGAAAATATTTATAATTCCCCATTGAAATTTTGTTATTCGATCGTTTCTGTACAACAATTGTGTAAATAATAGCTTTGCAGAATTCTGTTTGTTCATTTTACTCCGATATCTTTGATCAACAAATTTGCTGATGAAACAGCACATTGAAGTCATTTATCTTAGCTAAGGCTTGTTGTAAAAGAAAAGTTGCAACCGGTTACTTCATTATTATTATTCGTTGCCCTACTCCGACTAAGCACATAAGGAAGGAAATGTCTTGAGGGAGAAAAGAAGATTCTTCCTTCTCTCGAGTGATGTAAACCTTGTTGGGTCTTTTGCACCATTCCCTTTACGCACTGAGGAATCGATGGAGAGGTTCACGCATTTCCAAGGTCAGTTCAGCAAAACAGATTCAAGTGGGGTTATCCTGGATTACCTCTCCACACTCTTCGGCCATCTGTCTTGACCGTCTGGTTCATCATTGCATTCATTTACTGGAAAATGCTCATCCAATTGTCAACAGATTCAGGGAAAGTCATGAGTTGAGTCGACTGCTATGAGATGATATGTGGTAAGTGATTAAAGAACTAGGGGAGTCAACGTTTTACAGATCAAAAAAAAAAGAAAAAAATTCATAGAACAAAGAGGAAAATAGAAAAGTAGAATCGTTAAAGAAGCGAGAGACATGGTAAAGAGGAAATTGCTGACCTGATCGTTAAGTGAAATCTATAAATATTTTTCAGAAGTCAGGTAAGCCTATAACTTGAGAAAATGGAAAAGAAAAGCACCGAATCATAAAAAATAAAAGAAAAGCTACAAATGTACTCTGGATGCTTTGCCTGCACAGAATTCTAGCTTTAAGAGGGGAGCCACCTCATTAGCTTTCACGTTGTCTCTGAAATGCACCGACAGACAGACAGACAGACAGAAATGAGTCGAGAGGAAGATGAACGCCGCTATATGGCTTCTTTGTGGGGTCAAAGAAGCAATGTCATCTATACACGAGATAATTTTTTCGTAAAAGATTTGATTGCTTAATTTACATACAATATATACAATATGTCCTATATTTCATCATGTATATGTTCACAGCATATGTTGACAGATTCAATAAGATACTGCTGCACAACATTTTCCTTTCAATGCTGAATAAATGATAAAGCTTCTCGCCAAGAGATGTGCAACATGAGACCCACATTTCCTTTCAGTTCTTTGAAATGACACCGGTAGGATCAAGGTACATAGGCTACATACCTAGCCCTCTAAAGCCACATTCCTACTGATGAGTAAGCGTCCTGAATCAGAATCGGTTAAACACAACTACAACTACTATGCGCAAGAAAACCTTTGTCAGAGATTTAGAGACTAACAGTTGCGATAAGGAAGCTTTCAAACGACGATCGCCTTATGGAACGGCCCGGCAAACAAACGCTACAAGCTGCCAACAACAAGAATATAGGCTATGATTATTTTAAGATATTACTGACCAAAAATGCAAAATTCGGTTTACGAATGAACTGGTACTGTACGAAATATTTTATTTATATTACCGGAGTATCAAACCCCGTCCTGAATAAAAACTTCATTTAATAAAGTGATGTGGGCCATACTCATTTCTTAGCGGATAGTTACAGCATTTGAAATATGCGGCTGAGCTTTATTCGTCTCTACATCAGTATCATCCAATTTCCATCGCTTTGCCAGTCCACCATTGCTACCACTAATTGCCGAGTCTAAAACGTAATAAAATCTTGCTGGTTCTTTTTTCTGCTTGATGAAACTATGACTGTTCAAAATACTTATTTACTATTATACTATTCAGTTCATATGACGGCAAGGTTACCACATGCAGAATTTTTTCTTCCTCATTTTCAGTGGTATCTGGACAAACTTCTACTTCATTACTGAATACTATTTAACTCCCATCAGTATTTGTTGTAGGGATACTCTCCTTGCCTGTCTCTTCTTTTACTTAATCTTTAAGGTCAATAGATTTGAATCTTTAATACACTCTATTTTCTTTCCATTTTCTTTGCTTTATCGTGTGCACCTTTGATGCCACTTTTGAACCAGGTTTATGTCATTAGTAATATAACAGTCTGATGCATATAACTTTTCCCTTTTATTCTTGTAAGAGTTTGCTCTGTTGACTTAATATTCAAAAGCCAATGCGTTAAACTTACAATCGCTGTCCAACATCTGATCCTGGCTCTCGTTTTTAAGCGATCACTCCAACGCAGCTGCGGCCACACTACACTGTTCACTTAGGAACAGTGCTATTTAACATGAAACAGTTTTGCTTTAAGGCTTTCGTTTTCACACTATTATTACATTATTTAAACTGACACTGAATTTCCTTGTTATTTACAATTTTAAACGTCTTTAGCTTTACTTTATTAAATGGTACAAGAACTCCAGAAAGTTAGAGATGTTTCCAAACTAATTTCTGCCAAATTTTTCTAATAAATTTCTACTTGACTTTTAAACCCTCACCTTTTCATTTTTCTGTTACTGAGGCAGTGCCATGTTATTACTGGCTTTGAACACCAACACTTCCCAGGTTAACAACATTCTTAACTTTCAGGGCTATTATAGTCTTATGTATCCCCCAGTTGTCTGTTAGAGGATTTCAGGGTCGTTAAAGTAATGTCCTGTTCTTTTATTTTCTGTGGGGTTTTACAAACGAATGAATGTTCGGTGTTGCCCTCCTCCACTCTGCAGATATCAAAAACCTCGTCCTTGTGTTTACCCTGGAAGTTAGCCTCAAGTCCAAGATATTCAGCCTGGCTTTCATCATCATGCACGCATCCTTTGTTTCAAGCTCCCTAATGCACTCGTTTTCCCCGAAGTTTTTATGAACCTCAGCTTCTTCATTTCTTTCCTCTTCTTTTCCAAGGTCTCTGTCGAGAAAGTTTCTAGTTTTTATACCGGTTAGTCCAATTCCTTATGTATTTTCGTTCAAATTTTTCTTGGGATTTACTAAACTATACATTTTTGGAAATGTTATGATGTTGCCAATTTTTTCGAGGTCTCCATGATGGCCATCTTGGAGCTTCAAAATGGCGACTGTTTGAAAACTAAATTTACCAGTATGTCCGCTTCCAAGCCGTGTAGCCTGTTGCTTTCAGTGGCTAAACTTACATTTTAAGGGGTCAGAAGTCTAGAGAAATTGACTACAATCACTTACGTTTATCATGAAGAAAGATTTTTAAATAAAATACCAGTTTTAATGACAAAACTGCAAACACCACATGAAATATGATATTTCTTCTCTAGATCTACTTATAATCAGGATATTGAAACACCAGTCAAACATAATACATATAAAATAGTCTTCACGTACACTTGCTTTTAATACATAAAACATTTACTCCGTGCACACTTTGCTTTTGTCCATTTCACTTTAAAATCAGTCATGACTTTTAAAAGGCAGGCATACAACTTTGTGCACACATTGTTATTGCCACTTTTAGAACAGAATCAGCCATAACCATGATATCGGTCATCACTCTCACTATCAGTATCACCTGAATCAAGATTTTCATAAACTGTGTCCTCGTCATTTACACTGTGTGGTGCACAGGCAAAGGTCGGTGCACTGCAGGTTCTTTGACCTGCACGAACATCTTTGTGAGGAACAGTCTTCCTTGCACTGGCATCTCACCATCTCAATGATGGCTTTAGGTGCTGGAGGATCATCAGTGGTGGTTGGCTTCAGTTGGTCATCATCTCCCTTGTAGTAGCCGTTCTGCACTGGATCCAGTGGAACTTGCTGGAGACTGCTTGCCTGCCCCAAACTCGTGCTTGCACATGTACCCTTAAGATGTGCTGCTTGAGGGCTCCAACTGTAGGTAGTAATTTGTCACTCTCTGACATGTATTTACAGAACAGGTGCCATCGCAACTCTTTAATGCTTTTGATTTGGATTCCCTTTGGACTGTAGGCAGCACACATAAAACTTTTCAAGCTTGTCAGAAGCTCTTCAGTCACCTCAGTATCATCAAACAGCTTTTTCAGAGCCTCAATGGTGTTATCATCAGCTTCAAGGAAGATGTTGAATCATGTGGCCTTTCCTACTCTGGTAAACCTTCCAGTATTGTCAGCGCCCAAGAAGGCATGGAATGCAGGTAAAGCCTTCGCCTTTGCTGGACCTAGAACTTCCCAGAATGGCTGGATCTTTAGAACACCTGATGCCATGGAGATGGTGGTGTGCCTAGGTAACAATTCATAGTTGGCAAATACCAGGGCCAGGACATCTGTGTCAGATAAGAAAAAAGTTAGCTGCATATCTCCCGGGTTTTGCCTTGTTGAAGATACTGCAAGGCACATCGTCAGTGTGTCAGCTTCCTCATGGTTGTTTTTATTGAAAGGTTCCATATCCTTGTTGCTCCTGGTTTGGCCAGATGCTGAAGTGGTGACAAGCTTGGAGGAATATTTGCTGTAGTACAGAGTTTTCTGCCAAGTACTTGGTCAAATCAGCCTTTGTCTTTTCATGTGACAGGAATCTACTCATGGTTATGTGCTTGATGCTCGTTTCATCTCTGACTTGATACTGGACTGGATCCTTTCCCTGTCTTCTCTTCTGCCTGGTTGTATGTGACTTGTCTCTTAGACTTGAATGCAAACATCAGATTTTGACTCATTGTAAGGGCAGCTCTGTCCACAGCATGTGTTCGAACTCCAGTCTGCAGTTCATTTGCAGGCCCTGCTATGATCCAGCAAATAAGTGTATAGAGTTCCACTGGCACATTTATTTTGCTGCAAACTGAGATTGAACTTTGTGGTGGTTGTCTTTTGGCGAAGTTTTCAATGCTGTGGCGAACAAGCTGTGCTGACCTACAGAGATTCTCCATGTTGTCCATGTCATCAGAAAAGATGGCAGAGAGAACCATTTTAACCTCACAGGCTTCGGGGCCGTACAGCACAGCTGACTTTCGCCTGTTGCTTTGCAGAACAGACCTTACACCTGGTAATTCAGTTAATATTTTGTCTTTCAGCCATTGTCTCGTATAGGCAGGTGTGTGCTTTGGCAAAGCCTCTGCTCCACCTAGCATGTTAATATACGTGTTCTCGATGTCTGCCATGGAAAGATATGCCCCATCTGTAGTTTGCACATCGATAATGTTCACTAATTCAATGAAACTAGCTGTTTGCAGTTGGCACCCACTCTCCTCGTTTGCTTTGCTTGCGTTAGTTTCATCTCTCAGAACATGGAACACATTTCTTGTCCAACACTGTTTATGATTTTTGATATCAACAGCATGAGCATCACCTTCGGATATACAAGATGCCATTCTTGTTTTCAGTTCTGGGTTAGTAGAAATTTCCACAGCTTTTTTCAGTCTGGCCCGCATTGGTAGTTCTTACTGCAAACTGTTGGTCACCAAATGTTTGACAAAAAAAGCACAGATCACTTTCCAGTGGTTTTGTTGCTGACCGTGTAAACGGTCCTGAGGTTGCAGCAGAGGTTGATGGCTCACTCCCGTCAAAGCTTGAAGGGCGACCTCGCTTCCCGTGGAAATGTGATCCAATAGACAAGGACCGTTGGTGACGGTCCCTTGCAGGTTGCATTTTGACTTTACTGGTGGCGTTGGAGTAGCATGTGCGATGCCAAAGCCCTATTACTCTGCAAAGTTTCTGTTGTGCAGTCTTCTAGCCTCTTTTGAATTTGGACAAATTCGCCATCATGCAGTGATGCTCGCTCCTTCACTGGAGATAACAAAGTATGGTATGAATCTAATCTTGGTTCCAACACTGACTGGCCTGCATCTTTTAGGCACAAAATACAACGTTTCCAATCAATTGTCTCTTGTTGCTGTCGACCAATTCATGGTAATGTTGCTGTGGTCATGTTGTTCATTAGGCTGAACAGTTCTTCGAGTCAATACAGCCTGCAACTACAGCTGGAACCTGAAACCAGAAAAAAAGGATTAAGCATACACTAATGGCTGTTCTGACACAATAATATTAAATTATAAACACTAATGAAGTAATTTCATGGTATTTGTACAGACAAAATATTATTATTATTATTATTATTATTATTATTATTATTATTACAGAAATTGATTATTATTATTATTAGCTGGGATAACATAATTATCTAATTATTATTTCTTTGACCTTAAAAATGTTAGATTAGAAACTAAAATCATAAGCGGAGCTGGCTTGGAATAAGAGAACTCTTAAAAATTATCTTTCACCATTTTCAAATTCCAAGATTAGCCACCAAAATCACCTTGAAAAAATGGCAACATTGGTTTTGGAATCAGTATGTCCTAAAAGTTTAAAAAAATGAATAGTTTTGTAATCTCAAGAAATGTGAACGAAAATTCATTTCGTAACATTATGAACCTGACTGGGTTCGTGCCCTTCGTTCTGGGCGAGGATACGAAGTCCACAGACTATGGCTTAGAACCAGCACTACAGGGTGGTAGCCATACCAAACACGAGTGCAATTTCTGATTTTGCAACAAAAATGAACTACAACACAAAAAACATACCCAGCTATTTAAAATCACGTTAATAAGAAAAGTTATGTGCAAATTTACCATTGGTTTTACGTTAATTCAAACTATAGCTGGGTTTACAAAATCCACCAACGACGAAATCGTGAAGCAAGCAATCACAAAAAATCACAAACCACAACAATTGCAGACGAGGATATGCACTGAGATGCTCAGTCCCTAGCCTCACAGTGAGATAATGCAGGCTTTAGCTACTGAAAAGTTATTTTAAATTGTTGCCATATGAACTGAATCAAAGAAAAAAGGACGAATTCTGGAACACGTGGGGCTGAATCAAGGCACAAAAAGTTACTTTAGATTTGTTACATATCACTAAAATCGCAATTTGATCGAGCCTACAACTGTAGTGTAGCTGCGTAACATGATACATATCAAACACAAGGCAAAGATGGGCCTCGGTCAAATTAGATTCAGATACAGCACAATTACCCAAGTTTCGAGAACGATTCTAACCGGCCGGTCACCCGACACGCACACAAACGGAAATCTTGACAACTTCGTGTCCACAGGAAGAGTTGGGAGCGACGCTTTTTGGCTCCACCAAAAAGGCGTCCTTTGCAGAAATCTCAAGTTTTTAACTACGCTACAGTAGGCAAGTTTCTTAGTTCCAGAATTCTACTTAATCAAAAGTGCAACGTACAGTACATTCCCCAACATAAAGGACATATAATAAAAGAAATAGCAATTTCATTTTGAATCAGAACCATCGCGTAAACCTTCCACGTCACCGATTAATCGTCACGTGAATTATTACACTCGTTTGCTGCAATTTCCACTGATACCCAAACTGACTAGATAGGAGGGTTTTATTGGAAAAATCCCTGCAGAAGATTTTGTCGACAGTCTCTTCGATCTCTTGCTTAATTTTTATCTTTATTTCCTTTTTCAATGCTTTTTTGTCGTAGTCTCTCATTCCTTTAATCACTATGTTATATCTATTACATATGGTTACTATGATTCCTGGTTCCTAAGCGCTCACTCCACAAACACAGTTGCGGGCACACTGCTGCAGTTAGTTCTTTTTCATGCTTCCTCTTCTTTACATTTTGCATACGTCCCGTTTTCTGTAATGTGTGGTGTTTGACAAAGCGCACTCTTGACCAGATTTGTACAAATAAGTTCTCAAATATATTTGTCTGCAGATATCTAAATTTCCTGCATTTTGTAGCACAGTATTCCATGTTACTAAAAACAAATATGTAACATTTTGCTATGCACAAATTCGCAGACGTCATGATTTCATATCCCATTGTCCAGTTTTAACACTGGTGAGCATTCAACAAAGAGGTGTCGGGATTTGCCGTCGACTTTTATGATAATACTTTCTGTACAACCTTCTCCTCATTGCTCACATCATTCAGACAAGGATTTGTGTCTTTTATTTAATGTTTCTGTCCTACACGTCAATATAGGCAATGCAACAAAAAGTGAAAAGATACGTCCTGTTGCGGAAATGTGTTGGTTCACCTGTGATACACAAACTGATGCGAAGAAGATGGGTCACGGACTCGCAAACCGCGAAAAGGGACGGTGCTGCAAAAGGACGCGAATGACCCAGTCAGCCAGATGTGAAAGGGTGCGCTATTCACCGCACATGGACTAACTGAAAGTTACACATTTAAGAAAAGGATATGGTGTACAGCGCTTGGAGAAATGAATCGACTGACCTGTAGAAAGTGAGAAGACCTAGCACTGCAGGAGAAATGTGGGGTCTGACTACATAAAAAATGAAAATGTACGGTACTGCAGAGGAAATGAAATGACTGACGTACATGAACTAGAGATATGAAATGAAAGGTGAAAAGAAACGATACTGTGAAGCACATGAGAATGATTGACATGTTGTATTTCAGGAGTTGCAGGGAGGTACGAAATGAGGCGAATGACCTACAAAAAGTGCAGAGATGGGATATTGCTGAAAAGCGCTGACTTATTTAATAATGACTAGCAGATGCTTGCTATCACTCGCATTTGCTAATTCCCATATCCGTACCATATCCATACCCATATCTGCATCATACCCATACCCATACCCATATCTGTTAATACCCATACCCATATCCGTTCCATACTCATACCCACATCCATACCATACCCTTACCTATACCTGTACCATACCCATACCAGTACCCATACCCACACCCATATCAGTACCATACCCATACCCATATCTGTACCATAGCAATACCTATACCCATACCCATACCTGTACTGATACCCATACTCATATCCTTACCATACCCGTACCCTACTCATATCCATTCCATACCCATAACCACATCTATACCATACCATTCCCATACACATATCCATACCATACACACCCATATCCATACCATACCCATACCCACACCCACAACTAAATTAACCATACTAATAATAGTCAGCAATAGTCTAGGAGCAGCACCAACCCCGTTTACCTTCCGGTCATATACAAACAACTGACCATATCTTGGTGTACTGTAGGTGCAGGAGCAGCTGCTGATGGGTTTTGAACCAATGCTGATGCCATTGGCAGTTCCGGACCACCACCAGTAGAGCTTGCTGTTGTTCTAGAATTACCCACTGGGTCCATTTCGAAACAAAAATAACAAAGCTTAGCCAAAAATCTTTCATTATAATGTGTTGGGTTGTTTAATGTTGAAAATTTCTGGACAGTTATTAAAATATTCCTGAAAGACGTCTTCACAACTCCAGGATCCTTTGAAACAGTCTTCAGCTCCTGAAGCATTCCTGGAGAAATGCCCATTGGATTATAACGTCGTCTTAAATTCTTAAAGGCTCCAGGATCCTGTGAAGCCGTCTTCTCCTCCTGAACAGATCCCATAGGATTATAACGTCTTTTTAAATCTTAAAGACTCCAGTTGTATAAAGGAAGTAGTATTTACTTTAATCCTCATAATGTAGGTGGTTCATAGTTACCACATGAGGTTAATTAAACACTTCATAAATATTAAACGTCAAGCAATTCTTTTTGTATCGTTCAAAATCTCAGATTCAATGTAACGTTGCCAGGTAGAGTTAAACTTTTTTTTTTTTTATTTCCAATGCCATACATGTCAACAAGTTTGCGAATTCACAGCTAGCACTATTTTCCCTATGGTTATATAAATACGACCGCTTTTATGCATTGGTATAATTCGTAACCTGTGTGGTTTGAACTGTTTTTTTTTTTTCATTGCTTAGCTCAAAGCACGGTGTGATAAGGTTAGCGGTGCCGTTAATGACAGCGTGCTTAACATGCTTCTAGGGCTGGTCAACATAACTACCTCTGCAGCATTATAACAGTAGACCTAATAAGCTCAACAGTCATAACAACATTTTCAAAACGGGAATATGAATTACAGCAAGTTTTCTTTGAATGTTGAAGTTTTAGGCTGTGTTCAAGCTGTCTGTATGTTGCAAAATGATTCATAGGCATAAAAAAATTATCTAAACCTTCTGAGATGTAATCTCTGTTACTAAATAATTTATTTGTAGAGATTACCTGTTCTTTGAGTAATAAAGGATGACGATGATTTCAATTATTTGGAGAAGATGGTTATTAATCAAATTATCTATTAGTACTAATGTAAAGGCCTATGGAACACTTGTTTTTTAACTGGCTTAAAACATCACTTTCTTAAAAGTCTTTTTGCTCACTTTTGGTGCATAATCTATTCATTCATAAGGTAACTTGAAGTGCAAGAAGGTGCAGATAACGTTATATGCTTTCTGGCCAGAAATTGTTAATATAGAGGTGTGAATGCTAAGTGTAATGTGTTTATAGTAAGCAAAGAAATCTAACACACCTAGCCCTGGGAATAAAATCTTGGTTTTGACAAAAGAACAATTGCATAGGTGAATATTTGATAGAGCCATGATTTTTGAAGTAGTTAAGAAACATAACTTAAATCATTTCGTTTTTATGAAATCCAAATATTCCTCTAACAAATATAAAATAAATGGTTTCAAGATAATTTCATTGTCGCTACTCATTGCAGACCTATGTTACACCAGGTGGTTCATGTTGCGCCGCCACCCTAATGGTTGTGTCACATGCTCCGCTCACCTGTTGATATTGGTGGATGCAGTCTACTTTTGTATTTATTTATTTACATTTATTCAGCTTTGAGGCATAAAAACAATAAAAAAAGACTATTTCAAATTTTGTTTCCATGGGAAGCAATATTGATGTTATGACAAATTTTTTTTTTTTTTTTTTTATTTAACATTTGAACTGAGGTTTGATGATTTTTCTTTGTCAAGTGCATCGGCGATTCTGCGATGAGTGAATGAAAGTTTTGAAAATGTTTTGTCACTGTTTTTCTGAAATTTGGCTATACATGATATTTTCATACAGTTTTGAAATATATAAAAGATTTCACTCTTATGAAACATATTATGGCCTTATTGTATGCAATAATCGTGTTTTCAAAATGAAATAAGAGAAAAATATGGAGCATGTTAGGTTGCCAGTTCGTGAATTTTAAACGAAATCCTATGCAATCATGTCGTATCACTTAAGAGCATAGCTGTACATTACTTTTTTTTTTTTTTTTTTTTTTTTAGCTGATAGGTTAGATGGGTGAAAGAAGAGTGAGGGCAGTTAGCTAGCTAACCATGGTAGGGAATAGTTTAGAAAGTGAAATATTAGTAAGAGTAATTTCAAGTGTGGTTTATCCACAATTTTATTTAGGTAAGGGATACAATTTTCTAATATTAACATAATACAATAATAATTTTACATTATAATAACATGGTGAATTGTACATATTGCATATTTTGATTTTGATTTCTTATTAGTATAATCATATTTAAACATAAAATAAAATAAAAAATAAGTTCCAATTTCCTCATTTTAACCTTGATGTTAAATGTCATAATGATTTTGCATGACACCTACGTAGTAAATTCTAAACATTACTTTTTCACAAGGCTTTTCTTAATAACATAATGGTTGAGGTTCATCACGATGAAGATATGAAGATACTCTTCTCCACCATCTGTGGTCTGTGTTGTTTGAGTGGTTTCTCTCTTCTGCTGCGGATTCTTCTGTTAATTCACTGTTGTACTGATCTAGTTTGCTCCATATGTTGGTTGCCAGTCTGTATAATCTTTGATTAATTGGTTCTACTTTGTATTTTTTGTCTATTTGTTCTATATTCAGATCGTCATCTTCTTGATTGTTTCTCACTGCGGACCTTAGCATCTTATTTTGGAAGTCGATGCTAAACACGTGGGTATTGGTGGATATTCCATTATTGGTCTGATTAGGCTTTTGTAGAAATGGACTTTGATATTTGTATTCATATTCCTAAACCGTTTTAGCTTTGTATTTTGTGTTCTTGCTATTCTTAGCCTTTCTCTCACGTGTCTTGATATTCCTCTTTGTCCGAATTGCATTCCTAGTATTCTTGTGCTTTTAGTAAAATTCATCGGTTGTTGGTCTAACATTATTTGTGCAGGTTTGTAAGCAGACACTGATACTAGTTGGAATTTAGATTTATTTGTCTTTATCTTCCACTTCTTTTCAAATTGATTTATTCTTTCAATTTGGTTCATTGTTTTTGTGCTACTTGTCTTTTCAAAGTTGGATCCCTTCTTCGAGTGCGTTTTTCTGGGTGTATAACTATTTGAGTTATATCATTTGCAAAGCAGACATCAGTACAGTACTCTGGTGGTGAAGTCATATCTGATGTATATAATATGAATAGTGTTGGACTGAGTACAGATCCTTGTGGGACTCCACTTAGTGACGGGAATGGATTCCCTATGTAATTTTGTGACTTGATTGCTGCTGTTCGATCTTTGATGAAGTTGTATAGTATTTTCTCAAAAATGTCTGGAAGGTTGAGATGTAATATTTTGTTACTGAAGTCCTTGTATCCACACTTGTCAAATGCCTTGGTTATATCTCTACATACTAGGTTACATACTGTAGGTACCTTCCTCTTTGTGACAGTGCAATACTCTCATATATTGTTGCTATTGCAATCTGGGTCCCTCTTCCTTTTCTAAATCCATATTGATTATTATTGTGTAGCTGATTACCTTCTAGAAACAACACTAATCTGTTGTTAATTATTTTTTCAAATAATTTGCCAGGTATTTCTAGTAATGATATTGGTCTGTAATTCTCTACCTGACTAGTATCTTTTCCTGGTTTGGGTATCAAAATCATTATTGCATTCTTGAATATAACTGGAAAATATCCCATTGAGAGAGCCCAGTTGTATATATCTCTTAATTTTTCGGATGCAATGTCTGGTAAATTTTGAAATATGATCTTGTTAATTCCACTATTTCCTGGTGCTTTGTGTTTAAAATTTTTAATTATAATTTTGATTTCCCATAACTCTATTTTCCTTGTTAATGGGCAGTCTTCATTGAGTCTGCTAATATCAACTGTATAATGCGGATTTGTTCTGTTTCTATGTTGTTCAATGAATTCATTGACTATTGTCTCATGTTGGTTGTCGAAATTTTGGTTATCCTCCTGCGTTATCTGGAATATTTCCTGCCAGTAGGCCTTGTGCAGTACTTCCTTCTCTTTGTCATCATATATTTTCTCATTCCCATGCTTTATGTATGGCGAAGGATTAGTTTTGCTTCCCATCAGTCTTGCAACGGAGTTCCAAAATTGTTTTGGGTTATTGTGCTGTATTTCTGTGTTTTAATTAGGTCTTCCCAATTTTGATGATATAATCTTGAGTTTTCTTGTACTAACTGTTCTTGTAATGACACATATCTTCTCATTAATATGTTGTTCCACCCTGTGTTTTGGATGTTGCTGTAGTGCCATTGTATCAATTTCAACTTATCATTACTAATAGGATGTGGAAGTGTGGTGTATTTAGTTATGGGTATATGATTTTTTATTGCTTCCTCTATATTTCTGTACCATTCCTCAAGCTCACCATCTACTATTTCTTTTGTTATTTCTATGTCATTTGAATTTGAATTTATTGTTGGTTGTCTACTAATTTTTCCTTCTATTTCATTTTTAAAGCTTTCCCAACTTGCTCTTTTTATATTTGGTATTTCTAAGGATGGAATCATTATTGGATTGGTTGACAATGTAATTACCAATGGTATATGATCGGAGGAGGTTGCTGGTCCTCTTGCAACGGCAATATTGAGGTGAATTTTGTTATTTCCCAATATTATATCTGGCTTTCCTTTTCTGTTATTTGCTACAAAGGTATCGAAATCAGGTCCTAAGTGTATGATATACTTTTTATTTATTAATCTGACTATTTCTTGTCCTGTGTAATTAGATGGCCTATATCCAAATAGTTGGTGTCTGGCATTTAGATCCGCAATGAGGTAGGTTGGTTCTCTCCTGTTCATTAACTTCATGACATCCGGAAGTGGGAAATAATGTCTTCTTGGCAGCTTGTAAGCTGTAGCGATCACTAATGGTTCTTTGTTAGTTTGAATTTGGACTGCTAAAAAGTCTTCTTGGAAATCGTTTATTATCTTATGTCTAATATTACTCTTGATTGCTATTGCAATTCCTGCAAAGGGTTCATCAGCAAAGTTTTGCGTATATGTATTATATCCAAACATTTTCAGAGTTTCATTTCATTTCATACCATGCTCATTGATTAATATTATGTCAGGGCCTTCTTCTCTATATATATTGTATAATTCAAATTTCTTTGTTTTCCAGGATTTCACGTTGTGCTGAATTATTTTAATTCTTCGTAGAGTTGAGTCCATTCGAGTTACAGTGGTCTAGTAATTGTGTTCTTTTTCTTTCACTTTTCCGTTTTCTGGTGTTATTGGCTACTGGCGTAGTAATTTTTGATGCTGAAGTTGATCCCTGTGGATTTTGTAAGATGGGAGAGTTGGAGAAACCTGAGAAGCTTGGTAGTGATGCTTGTATTTCTTCTGTTAATGATGCTGCGTTTCTTGCAAATTACTTATGCGTCCTGAGGATGGATTGGTGAGTTCGGGTCCGAACTGGGCTCAGTTCCAAGTGTAAAGTCTTCATCTGATGAGTCGTCTTCTGAGCTCTCTGCTGTGTTTTCTTCATATTGTGTGCAGTCTTGCATATCCTGTTATATATCCTGAGTTGCTTGTAAATCTTCTGCTTTGCTTGTATGGTTTTCTTGTCTTTTATTCCTTTCCATGGTGCTTGCTATCATGTTTATTGTTTCTTTAGAGAAGGGTATTGTAGGTAAATTGTTATCTGCTAATATGTTGTTTATTACTGAGGGGTAGAATCCTTCTTGGCGCAGCCCCAGTTTTACTGATAAATTTAATATTATCGTGATTCTTGTCTCTTCTTGTATTCTACTTATATTATTTTGGATGTTATTTGCATTAGCCTGGCAATTTCCTGTATTAGTGGCTGTAACTTTGGCGTAGCTTGTACAGTTGCTTGTAGTGGATGTTGCATTTCTGTTTGCATCTCTTGAATTTTCTTTTTATTTTCTGCTGGGCATTTATTATCTTTACATTTTCTGTATGTATGATCATGTGATGAACATTCAGGGCATATTTTATTGTTATTATCTTTAGGGCATTCCTTGAGCAGATGCTCATAAGAGTAGCATCTGTAGCAAAATGACAAATTTACAAATATATCCTCTTCAGTATGTTCACTTGGAATGTATTGGTAGGCTACAAATAATCCTCTTCCTATGGCTCTCTTTGCCATCTTCGGTGTTTCAAACTTTATTTTCATGGCGTGGGAATTGTTTTGGATTTTTATCACCTCATCCACTGCAGCCCATTCGTTTTTCATCTCGATACTGTCTGTAAAGTCGTCTTCTCCGTATTCTACCGTTGTAGCGTCTAGGTATTTTGCTACTATAGTTTTCATGGAATTATATTCTGGGGGGTCTATTACCTCAAACTCTTCATTTGCAAAATCTGTCCTGTTCTCTGAATTAAAAATCTTTTCTGAGTCATCTTCGTGAATATTGACAAAGAATGCTGTGTTGGCGTGGATTACTCTTTGGACTCTAGCCTGGATGGCGCCTATACACTGCCATAACTTGAGCCATCTCCTTGGCTCGTCATGCAGTTTAGGACTATTGTCTTGTATCTTAATCTTCATTTTGAATCATGTTATATACTTCTTACTTGAAGTTTTGCCACAAAGAAGGGTGACACATAAACCTAGCTATGCTGGCATTGAAAAAAGAGGCCAGAACGATGCCGAAGACCTAGAATCGAGGAAAGATTTTGAAAAACCTTGCGGGCTACGTTCCTCGATACTGGGCAGTCATGAGAACACGTCTTTCCCCTGCGGTTTGTGGAGACAAACTGTACATTACTTTTATAAAAATAAAATGATGTCCTTACAAATCTATAAACATTTTGTTAATAGTTCTCAATCTCAACACAATTATTTCATAAAAAGCAGGAAATGGGAAGAGGGAATGGCGAGGGGGAAGAAAGAGGGATGGGAAAGGAGGGGAGGGGGAGGGGGAAGGAAGAAGGGAGGAAGAATGGGGTGGGGAAGGGGAAAGGGGGGGGATGGGAAGGGGAGGAGGGGGGGATAGGAAGGGGGAAGGGAGGGGAAGGGGATGGGGAAGGGGGAGGAGGAGAGGGGATGGGAAGTGAGGGGAAGGGAGAGGGGATGGGAAGGGATGGGGAGGAGGGAAGGGAAGGGGAGGGGAATGGGAGGGGAGGGAAGGGGAAGGGAGGGACACACACACCCATACATACACACAGAAAGGCAGCCAAGGAATGTAGTATAATAAGAGTGGAGGGTAGGGACACACGCACACAACACACACAGAAAGGCAACCAAGGAAATTACTATAATAGAAGGGGAGGGAGGGACACACACAACACATGCAGATAGGCAGCCAAGGAAAGTACTACAATAGAAGGGGAGGGGAGGGACACACATGAAAAAGGCACCAATTTAGAAAGGCAACCAAGGAAAAGAAAGTAGTATAATAGAAGGGGAGGGGAGGGACACACACACAACACACACACAGAAAGGCAGCCAAAGAAAGTAGTATAATAGAAGGGGAGGGACACATACACACAACACACACACACAGAAAGGCAGCCAAAGAAAGTAGTATAATAGAAGGGGAGGGGAGGGTCACACACACACAGAAAGGCAGCCAAGGAAAGTACTATAATAGAAGGGGAGAGGGGAGGGACACACACACACACACAAAAAAGGCAGGCAAAGAAAGTACTATAATAGAAGGGGAGGGTCAGGGACACAACACACACTCACAGAAAGGCAGCCAAGGAAACACATGCAGAAAGGCAGACTAGGAAAGTACTATAATAGAAGGAGAGGGGAGGGAGGACACACAACACACAGAGAAAGGCAACCAAAGAAAGTACTATAATAGAAGGAGAGGAGGGACACACGCAGAAAGGCAGCCAAAGAAAGTAATATAATAAGAGGGGAGGGAGGGACACACACACACACACAGAAAGGCAGCCAAAGAAAGTACTATAATAGAAGGGGGGAGGGAGGGACACACGCACACAACACAAACAGAAAGGCAGCCAAAGAAAGTACTATAATAGAAAGGAGAGGGAGGGACACACGCACACAACACATGCAGAAAGGCAACCAAAGAAAGTACTATAATAGAAGGAGAGGGGAGGGACACACGACACAACACATGCAGAAAGGCAGCCAAAGAAAGTAGTATAATAGAAAGGGAGGGGAGGGACGCACGCACACAACACACGCAGAAAGGCAGCCAAAGAAAGTACTATAATAGAAGGGGAGGGGAGGCACACACGCAGAAAGGCAGCCAAAGAAAGTAGTATAATAGGAGGGGAGGGGAGGGACACACGCACACAACACACACAGAAAGACAGCCAAGGAAAGTACTATAATAGAAGGGGAGGGAGGGGAGGGACACACAGTAGAAAGGCAGCCAAAGAAAGTAGTATAATAGAAGGGAGGGAGCGAACTGGGTCAGAGATTCATGCAGAAAGCTGAAACAGTGCATAGTTTGATTCCTTCAGCTCTTTGGAAGGGGGGAGATCAGGTGATCTCCAAGGGTATATTCGTGACACACTTTGATCTAGATTATGCAAAATCTGCCAAAAGTGAGTTTGATAATAGAACTGCAGCTATACAGGGAAGGGTTCCAGGCTTTGAAAATCGGCAGATAAGGTAAGTCTCAAATCTCTGTTTTTATGGGAGAAAATTGAACTTGTGATTTTTACCATGACTTTCTAATCATTATGAACTTATGAACTGGTGTGGGAAATTTAATATGAATATTCATGCCTCTTTTATATTATTATTTTGTTATGTTACGTTTGCCATATCTTGGCTAATTTTACACTTTCCATTATTGTGTTTTGTGTTTCATGTATTTTTTGGGAGTTTTCATCATATTTAATTCTTTCGACAGATGTCTGTGGACTTGTGGAAATAGGCAGGTTTGATAAAGTACATAATGAAGGGGAGGGCAATGGACTCTTTATGTGGTAGACTTTTTTTGACATGACATTTAGTTGTTGATTTGGGAGTATGTGAGATTTTGTGTATTTCAGGCTATTAGCCATAATGAGAACCAAGTCAGAAGTGCTTCGCAATTTAAAGTTTAGTTATCTGACTCGATAATTCATTTATTATGCATTTTAATCTTTGCAGAAAGTTTTATTCATCTCTTGTTAAGTTATTTGAATAATGAACCTATTTTTAAAATACTGTGTTTCCTTTGGATGGTCCATTTAGTTGGGAGAGAATGAGGAGGTCAGGGTGGATGAGCTTCAAATGCAGAAAGAGCAGCCAGAGAGAAAGTACTATAAGAGAGAGAGAGAGAGAGAGAGAAAGAGAGAGAGAGAGAGAGGGAGAGAGACGGAATGGCAGCCAAGGAAAGTACTATAACGAAGGGGAGGGGAAATTAGATCGCTTAGATCACAACACACACAAAAAAGTGTTGATCTGTTCTAAGTGAAAATACTATAATAGAAGGGGAGGGGGGACACACGTAGAATGGCAACCAAGGAAAGTAGTATAATAGAAAGGGAGGGGAGGGACACACGCACACAACACACACAGAAAGGCAGCCAAAGAAAGTACTATAATAGAAGGGGAGGGGAGGCGCACACGCAGAAAGGCAGCCAAAGAAAGTAGTATAATAGAAAGGGAGGGGAGGGACACGCACACAACACACGCAGAAAGGCAGCCAAAGAAAGTACTATAATAGAAGGGGAGGGGAGGGACACACGCACACAACACATGCAGAAAGGCAGCCAAGGAAAGTAGTATAATAGAAGGGGAGGGGAGGGACACACGCACACAACACATGCAGAAAGGCAGCCAAGGAAAGTAGTATAATAGAAGGGGAGGGGAGGGACACACGCACACAACACATGCAGAAAGGCAGCCAAAGAAAGTAGTATAATAGAAGGGGAGGGGAGGGACACACGCACACAACACATGCAGAAAGGCAGCCAAGGAAAGTACTATAATAGAAGGGGAGGGGAGGAGGGGCACACAAAGTACATAATAACACACACAGAAAGGCAGCCAAGGAAAGTAGTATAATAGAAGGGGAGGGGAGGGACACACGCACACAACACATGCAGAAAGGCAGCCAAGGAAAGTACTATAATAGAAGGGGAGGGGAGGGACACACACACACAGAAAAGGCAGCCAAAGAAAGTACTATAATAGAAGGAGAGGGGAGGGACACACGCACACAACACACGCAGAAAGGCAGCCAAGGAAATTACTATAATAGAAGGGGAGGGGAGGGACACACGCACACAACACACACAGAAAGGCAGCTAAGGAAAGTACTATAATAGAAGGGGAGGGGAGGGACACACACACACAACACACACACAAAAGGCAGCTAAAGAAAGTACTATAATAGAAGGGGAGGGTAGGGACACACGCACACAACACATGCAGAAAGGCAGCCAAGGAAAGTACTATAATAGAAGGGAGGGAGGGACACGACACAACACACGCAGAAAGGCAGCCAAGGAAAGTAGTATAATAGAAGGGGAGGGGAGGGACACACGCACACAACACATGCAGAAAGGCAGCCAAGGAAAGTACTATAATAGAAGGGGAGGGGAGGGACACACGCACACAACACATGCAGAAAGGCAGCCAAGGAAAGTACTATAATAGAAGGGAGGGGAGGGACACACATAACACATGCAGAAAGGCAGCCAAAGAAAGTACTATAATAGAAGGGGAGGGAGGGACACACACACACACAACACACACAGAAAGGCAGGCAAGGAAAAGTACTATAATAGAAGGGGAGGGGAGGGACACACAGAATGGAAACCAAGGAAAGCAGATAATAGAAGGGGAGGGAGGGACACATGTAGAATGGCAACCAAGGAAAGAGTATAAATAGAAGGGAGGGGGGACACACACACACAACACATGCAGAAAGATAGCCAAGGAAAGTACTATAATAGAAGGGGAGGGGAGGGACACACACACACAGAAAGGCAGCCAAAGAAAGTACTATAATAGAAGGAGAGGGGAGGGACACACGCACACAACACACACAGAAAGGCAACCAAGGAAAGTACTATAATAGAAGGGAGGGAGGGACACACACGCACACAACACATGCAGAAAGACAACCAAGGAAAGTAGTATAATAGAAGGGGAGGGGAGGGACACACGCACACAACACACGCAGAAAGGCAACCAAGGAAAGTACTATAATAGAAGGGGAGGGGAGGGACACATGTAGAATGACAACCAAGGAAAGTAGTATAATAGAAGGGGAGGGGAGGGACACACGCACACAACACACGCAGAAAGGCAACCAAGGAAAGTACTATAATAGAAGGGGAGGGGAGGGACACACGCACACAACACACACAAGGAAAAGTAGTACTATAATAGAAGGGGAGGGGAGGGACACACGCACACAACACACACAGAAAGGCAACCAAGGAAAGTACTATAATAGAAGGGGAGGGGAGGGACACACGTAGAATGGCAACCAAGGAAAGTAGTATAATAGAAGGGGAGGGGAGGGACACACGCACACAACATATGCAGAAAGGCAGCCAAGGAAAGTACTATAATAGAAGGGGGAGGGGGACACATGTAGAATGACAACCAAGGAAAGTAGTATAATAGAAGGGGAGGGAGGGACACACGCACACAACACACGAAAAGGCAGCCAAAGAAAGTACTGTAATAGAAGGAGGGGGAGGGACACAACCAAGGAAAGTAGTATAATAGAAGGGGAGGGAGGGACACACGCACACAACACACACAGAAAGGCAACCAAGGAAAGTACTATAATAAAAGGAGGGGAGGGACACATGTAGAATGACAACCAAGGAAAGTAGTATAATAGAAGGGGAGGGAGGGACACACACACAACACACGAAAAGGCAGCCAAGGAAAGTACTATAATAGAAGGGGGAGGGGAGGGACACACGTAGAATGACAACCAAGGAAAGTAGTATAATAGAAGGGGAGGGAGGGACACACACACAACACACGCAGAAAGGCAGCCAAAGAAAGTACTATAATAGAAGGGGAAGGGAGGGACACATGTAGAATGACAAAGGCAGCCAAGGAAAGTAGTATAATAGAAGGGGAGGGGGAGGGACAGGCGCAGAAAGGCAGCCAAGGAAAGTACTATAATAGAAGGGGAGGGGAGGGACACACACACACAGAAAAGGCAGCCAAAGAAAGTACTATAATAGAAGGAGGGGGAGGGACACACGCACATAACACACACACAGAAAAGGCAGCCAAGGAAAATACTATAGTAGAAGGGGAGGGGAGGGACACACGCACACAAACATGCAGAAAGGCAGCCAAGGAAAGTACTATAATAGAAGGGGAGGGGAGGGACACACGCACACAACATACGCAGAAAGACAGTCAAGGAAAGCACTATAATAGAAGGGGAGGGAGGGACACACACAGAATGGCAACCAAGGAAAGTAGTATAATAGAAGGAGAGGGAGGGACACACGCACACAACACACACAGAAAGGCAACTAAGGAAAAATACTATAATAGAAGGGGAGGGCAGGGACACACGTAGAATGGCAACCAAGGAAAATACTATAATAGAAGGGGAGGGGTGGGACACACGCACACAACACACACAGAAAGGCAGCTAAGGAAAGTACTATAATAGAAGGGGAGGGCAGGGACACATGTAGAATGGCAACCAAAGAAAGTAGTATAATAGAAGGAGAGGGAGGGACACACGCACACAACAACACAGAAAGGCAGCCAAGGAAAGTACTATAATAGAAGGGGGGAGGGACACATGTAGAATGGCAACCAAGGAAAGTAGTATAATAGAAGGGGAGGGAGGGGACACACACGCACACAACACACACAGAAAGGCAGCTAAGGAAAGTACTATAATAGAAGGGGAGGGGGGAGGGACACATGTAGAATGGCAACAACAAGGAAAGTAGTATAATAGAAGGGTAGGGGAGGGACACACGCACACAACACACACAGAAAGGCAGCTAAGGAAAGTACTATAATAGAAGGGGAGGGGAGGGACACATGTAGAATGACAACCAAGGAAAGTAGTATAATAGAAGGGGAGGGGAGGGACACACGCACACAACACACACAGAAAGGCAGCTAAGGAAAATACTATAATAGAAGGGGAGGGGAGGGACACATGTAGAATGGCAACCAAGGAAAGTAGTATAATAGAAGGGGAGGGGAGGGACACACGCACACAACACACACAGAAAGGCAGCTAAGGAAAGTACTATAATAGAAGGGGAGGGGGGGACACATGTAGAATGACAACCAAGGAAAGTAGTATAATAGAAGGGGAGGGGAGGGACACACGCACACAACACACACAGAAAGGCAGCTAAGGAAAATACTATAATAGAAGGGGAGGGGAGGGACACATGGGAATGACAACCAAGGAAAGTAGTATAATAGAAGGAGGAGGGAGGGACACACACACAACATACACAGAAAGGCAGCCAAGGAAAGTACTATAATAGAAGGGGAGGGGAGGGACACACATACAGAAAAGGCAGCCAAAGGAAAGTAGTATAATAGAAGGGGAGGAGGGACACACGCACACAACATACACAGAAAGGCAGCCAAGGAAAGTGCTATATCATAGAAGGGGAGGGGGGACACACAACACACAACATACGTAGAATGGCAGCCAAGGAAAGTAGTATAATAGAAGGGGGAGGGAGGGACACACATGCACACAACATACACAGAAAGGCAGCCAAGGAAAGTACTATAATAGAAGGGGAGGGGAGGGACACACATACACAGAAAAGGCAGCCAAAGAAAGTACTATAATAGAAGGAGAGGGGAGGGACACACGCACACAACATACACAGAAAGGCAGCTAAGGAAAGTACTATAATAGAAGGGGAGGGGAGGGACACACGTAGAATGGCAACCAAGGAAAGTAGTATAATAGAAGGGGAGGGGAGGGACACACGCACACAACATACACAGAAAGGCAGCCAAGGAAAGTACTATAATAGAAGGGGAGGGGAGGGACACACATACACAGAAAAGGCAGCCAAAGAAAGTACTATAATAGAAGGGAGGGGAGGGAGGACACACGCACACAACACACACAGAAAGGCAGCTAAGGAAAGTACTATAATAGAAGGGGAGGGGAGGGACACACGCACACAACACACACAGAAAGGCAGCTAAGGAAATTACTATAATAGAAGGGGAGGGGAGGGACACACGCACACAACATACAGCATACACAGAAAGGCAGCTAAGGAAAGTACTATAATAGAAGGGGGAGGGAGGGACACATGTAGAATGGCAACCAAGGAAAGTAGTATAATAGAAGGAGAGGGAGGGACACACGCACACAACACACACAGAAAGGCAGCTAAGGAAAGTACTATAATAGAAGGGGAGGGAGGGACACATGTAGACACACAGCAAGGCAGCTAAGGAAAGTACTATAATAGAAGGGAGGGGAGGGACACACGCACACAACATACGCAGAAAGACAGCCAAGGAAAGTACTATAATAGAAGGGGAGGGGAGGGACACACGCACACAACACACACAGAAAGGCAACCAAGGAAATTACTATAATAGAAGGGGAGGGGAGGGACACACGCACACAACACACACAGAAAGGCAGCTAAGGAAAGTACTATAATAGAAGGGGAGGGGAGGGAGACACATAGAATGGCAACCAAGGAAAGTAATATAATAGAAGGGAGGGGAGGGACACACGCACACAACATACACAGAAAGGCAGCCAAGGAAAGTACTATAATAGAAGGGGAGGGAGGGGGAGACACGTAGAATGGCAACCAAGGAAAGTAGTATAATAGAAGGGAGGGGAGGGACACACGCACACAACATACGCAGAAAGGCAGCCAAGGAAAGTACTATAATAGAAGGGGAGGGGAGGGAGACACGTAGAATGGCAACCAAGGAAAGTAGTATAATAGAAGGGGAGGGAGGGACACACGCACACAAACATACACAGAAAAGGCAGCTAAGGAAAGTACTATAATAGAAGGGAGGGAGGGACACATGTAGAATGGCAATCAAGGAAAATAGTATAATAGAAGGGAGGGGAGGGACACACGCACACAATATACGCAGAAAGGCAGCCAAGGAAAGTACTATAATAGAAGGGGAGGGGAGGGAGACACGTAGAATGGCAACCAAGGAAAGTAGTATAATAGAAGGGAGGGGAGGGACACACGCACACAACATACGCAGAAAGACAGCCAAGGAAAGTACTATAATAGAAGGGGAGGGAGGAGGAGAATGGCAACCAAGGAAAGTAGTATATAGGGGAGGAGGGGACACAACATAAGGAAAAGGCAGCTAAGGAGTACTATAATAGAAGGGGGGGGAGGGACACACGCACACAACATACACAGAAAAGGCAGCCAAGGAAAGTACTATAATAGAAGGGGAGGAGGGACACATGTAGAATGGCAACCAAGGAAAGTAGTATAATAGAAGGGAGGAGGGACACACGCACACAACATACACAGAAAGACAGCTAAGGAAAGTACTATAATAGAAGGGGAGGGGAGGGACACATGTAGAATGGCAACCAAGGAAAGTAGTATAATAGAAGGGGAGGGGAGGGACACACGCACACAACATACACAGAAAGACAGCCAAGGAAAGTACTATAATAGAAGGGGAGGGGAGGGACACACGCACACAACATACACAGAATGGCAGCTAACCAAGGGGAGGGAGGGACAAGTAGTATAATAGAAGGGAGGGGGGACACACACACACAACATACGCAGAAAGACAGCCAAGGAAAGTACTATAATAGAAGGGGAGGGGAGGGAGACACGTAGAATGGCAACCAAGGAAAGTAGTATAATAGAAGGGGAGGGGAGGGACACACGCACACAACATACACAGAAAGGCAGCCAAGGAAAGTACTATAATAGAAGGGGAGGGGAGGGACACACGTAGAATGGCAACCAAGGAAAGTAGTATAATAGAAGGGGAGGGGAGGGACACACACACACAGAAAAGGCAGCCAAAGAAAGTACTATAATAGAAGGAGAAGGGAGGGACACACGCACACAACACATGCAGAAAGGCAGCCAAAGAAAGTACTATAATAGAAGGAGAGGGGAGGGGAGGGACACATGCACACAACACATGCAGAAAGGCAGCCAAAGAAAGTACTATAATAGAAGGAGAGGGAGGGACACACAACACAGCACACAACACACACAGAAAAGGCAGCCAAAGAAAGTACTATAATAGAAGGGAGGGGAGGGACACACACACAACACCACCACAGAAAGGCAGCCAAGGAAAGTACTATAATAGAAGGGGAGGGAGGGACACAAGCAGAAAGGCAGCCAAGGAAAGCACTATAATAGAAGGGGAGGGGAGGGACACAAGCAGAAAGGCAGCCAAAGAAAGTACTATAATAGAAGTGGAGGGAGGACACACGCACACAACACACACAGAAAGGCAACCAAGGAAATTAATGTAATAGATGATGAAATATTCTTATGTAACCAATTCGGTGGCTGGCCTATATTAAATGCAAAATGAGAAAATATGATACCACTGAAAGGGATACAGAAACAAAACTGTAGTAGAAATGGAAGGGTTGCCCTGAAAAAAATTGAAGATATGGGAATGCAACAGAGATGACAAATGAAGAGATGTTGTTGCAAAAATAGGGCAGCAAGTTACAAAAATGCAGGCCAGCTGAGGTGATCGACCAATTACATAAAAAGTAAAAAAGATAGGGTATTGCAGCAATAAATTTATTGACCTATAAAACATGAAAAGATAAAATGCTTTAGTAATGATAAAATGACTGACCTATAAAATGTGAAATGAGACAGAACTGTAGTAAAACAACGACATTTGTGGAGCTGTTCGGTGAAAGGATAAGAGTGAAGACACAAGCAGTTTCACTGATGGAGCTTTATGCCGTGCTCTGCCCAACGACTTCAGCATCAAGACCAACAACAAAAGTCTGACGCAAGATGATCATCAAACTCTGTCAGTGAGACAGACCATAGCAGTGATCCGGGAGAAGAAAGCTGGATTCAAGATGTTTGAAAAAGAATGGGTTAAGTCAGATTTCAAAGGACTAAGTGGAATTAAAGGTTAAAATATTCTGACTTAGTACATATATCTAAGAAGAAAGGTAGTAGGTGCAAGTGAGCAAAGAGGTAGCACACTGCACTAGCCATTTCATCCGCAAGTTCCACAGGAGGCTGAATAAGAAGAATTTTAATTTAATGTCTTCCCGGTCTTTAAGGGCAAATTATTACCTTCTGAAATAAAATCCAGGTCTGCAATGAAAAATGAAAAAAGATCTGAGCCCCATAAACCATTTACTTATACTTGAAGACCTCCTGCTACAGACAGTTGAAAATGGAACCTACAGTTATGTCGCTAAACTATTCCCTGGTGTTGGCTTTAAAATGTTTCATATTCATCATGGCTTTTACATTGTGTAGGTTGGCCATCACTTTATTTTATCATTATGTGCCACAGTAAGCTTCGCCACAGTCACTTACGTTTTTTCAGAATAAAATATAAAACTTACCATAAATATATCTTTGGGCTTGGGACCATAGGTAATTTTCTTCAGCACTGAGGCATGTTTCTATTTTTATGAAACTTCTAGAGAGCCTTGATGGCCAAGTCAGTTAGAGCAGCAGCTTCGGACTTCATAGAGGTCTGTGGCGCGGGTTCAAATCCGCAGCCGACCAGTCAGAGAGGTGGACATTTTGCTCTCCATGTAGACACCCCGGGATTATGTATGTAATCAACAGATAGGTTTGCTTAAAAGCAAATGGGTGTTACAGACTAATACACACACAAACAAACATCTCCTAAAACATAACCAACATTCTAGAAACATAACAGACACAAATGGGTGTTACAGACTCACACACAAACAAAGTCTTCTAAAAATATAACAGAACTGTCGAACTGTCGACCTAACCGCTCAACATCTTGCTGCTGGGAGAAAGGGAGCTGGTGACTGGTACAATACATGTATAAGCTACTGGGGTCTAAGCGATGTCAGGCAGGGCAGCCGATCAAGACTATGGTCTACCCCAAAGCCAAATCAAAGTCCTTCAAAGAAGGCATCGTGCTTACCCCGCACAAAAATGGGAAAAAAGCACGTTAAAAGAAGATTTTCTTTTTCTAGATTCGTGTCTTTTCCATTTGGGAAGGAAGTGGTATCTTCTATAAATAATATTCAAAGTCATTCTTGACGATAGTTAAAGCTATTTGCAATAAATTCTCTAAATTATTACAAGATATCCAGTTATTATTATTATTATTATTATTATTATTATTATTATTATTATTATTATTATTATTATTATTATTATTATTATTATAGTAAAAGCTATTTTCAATAACGCAAATAATTCGTGGTGAAACAAAAACCTCTAATGGTATAATAAAAAGGCCAAAGCTGAAATTTCAGCAGGAAACTTCCATTTGCATTCACGAATATCTTGCAAAAATAGATAGAATTTAGACTGAAATAAGGAAAATATTTGCTGGTGAGCTAGTGCCTGATAATTTTTCTGTTCGATACCATTTTATGAGAAGAAAAGGCTGTTTTTCGAGAAAGTTGATGTGCACGATGTATGGAATGAGGTGACACGCATCAGATTCACCAAGACAGTTTGTTCTGTTCTTGTCTCCAACATCAGAGCAAAAACGGTTTTTGGTCTTTTAGACTTACGTAACGAAAAATAGAAACATCCCACTTCACATGCCGTAAATTAAGGCTGCTAAGTTTTATAGTATCATCCTTGAAAATACTTGAAGGTGTTTGTAACACGCATGGGGACAGTTTAATACAAATAGGAAACTAACGTAAATTTAAAGTTAACAGTTATGTTATATCTTTTGCCTGGCATAAGCAACTACAATGTAAGTTGCAACATCATATTCATTATATTCGCTGTCTCTGTTTTGTCATCAAGATCTTATAGCGGTAAATCACCCTCGCCATCGTCAGGGTTTGTCATACTGGTGTACATAAGTAATATACATATAGGGATACAGTTCAGAATGTTCACTGAACAGATACAGTTATAGGGTTGGCAAACCCGAGCGCATCTCCATGACAGAGTGAGGACAGCCAATAGTGTGAGGAAACATTTGTGGAGATGGGAGTTCAATCAAGTTCTGAAGACTGTGCTTCAGTAATAACTTGATTTAATGACTTTCTTATATTGTTTTTCTACAGAGCAAAAGCGTACAAAATTGTTCTACACATCCTATATGGAAGGTTTTATGGCCAAGACCCCTACCATGAGTAGAAAACTGCTCTTGGACTTGTCCCAGCACTGATGCTGTATGCTCATCTGTTAGATATGAGGGAATTACAGTGCCTGACTTGAAGCTTAAGCAACGGGCATTGCCAACTGTTCTGGTGTCCTAATTCAGTTTACACTGTGCTCTTGTCAACAGCAATATGAAAAAGAGGGCGGACATAACTGACTTGTACTGAAAAATCTCCATTCTGAAAATGGATAGGGAGTGAAGGGCACATCTTAATTATTCTTCTTATTTCATTATAGCAGTACGAAAATGACCTTATGTAGTTGTCCAAAGCAAAGCACCGAGGGATCATGAACTGGATACAGAATGCATGTACAATACTAACTGCCTTCTTTATTAACATAAGAAGTCATATAAGGACTTCTGCCCGGTGGTTATGTATCGTTCGAGATATGCCAAGAGTACATTTTATATCTCGGAACACCAAGGAAAGCATATTTTTTTTAAAATTCAACTACAGGACTCACTGGTTCGTGATGAAGTAAATGATGTGTGCCTATTGTTCTGATAAATTGTCTTTTACAGACGAAACACTTTCCCTCAGGTTTAATAGTTTATCAGAATACCTAGGTTTGGAACCCTTCCTTACACTCTGACCAGACTGAATGTATCAGAGCTTTATAACAAATTTGATGAAAAAGTTCTGTGGTCATGTTTTCCTACAGATGACTCCAGATTCAACCACTGAGTCTGACATCTCGACACATTTTGCCCGTGATTGACAAAATGTTTTTAAAGTACAATATCCTAAAGTATTTTGGCTGCTTTGCAACCAGAGCTCTGTGAAGAAAAATTGGAATATCCCGAAGATAAAGTATGATTTGTTTACTGCATGAGTGCCTAGAAATTTCCTGCACTGTATACACCTCCTTTTCATAATAAACATCATCTTCATCATCAGCATCATAAATTGCCTCCCCTTACTCTTCCCCAGACTCTTCATTTTCCTCATCATTAACAACATCATTTTTGAGTGCTCTCTAAGATCAATTGGACTTTTCGATCAGTCAAAATATAAAACCCAATCAAACGTGCAAAATATTCATCAGCATCTAAAGGTACTATCAAAGGAGTGTGTTTTTTCTGAACAGCTTATACAGAAACTAGCAAGTCAAATGCTGTTAGTTATTGCCGTCTGTTCATTTTCGTAAAGATAACAGACTTCTTTGGTATTCTGGAGATCAAAGTCTTTGGTCGAACAATTATTCCTTGTACCTCCTCTTGCCGAAAACATCTACACTTGATTCATATGCATACATAGAAGACAATACATTGTCAGTCTCCTCGAATTCTTTTTTTTTTTTTTTTTTGTCAGTTTAGCACTCCCAATTAGGATTCAAATTTTCCAGCGAAGAACAATTTGCTTACTCGGAGAAGCATTGCCCACTAATACAGTGCTTCCAGAGCAATAGACCAAGCTTGATAATATGCAAACACAGGATAATGGTTCATGATTACTTCCATTAATACAAATAATATATAAAAGAAACTTAGGTGAGTTTCATGCAGTTTTTATATGTAATAATCTATCATACATTCAGTTTTGATAGATTCTGAAGAGATGTAATATTTTAACACACATTCAGTTTTGATAGATTCTGAAGAGATGTAATAATCTATCATACATTCAGTTTTGATAGATTCTGAAGAGAGATTATCACGTGGAATGTAAACGTGAACACAGGAAAGTGAGGAGAGACCAAACTCCTACGCTAAACTTTTATGCGGATGATTTTGTTGTTGTGCCTCTCACTTCAACCTTTCCCTTTGAGTTCGAAAATTGGTCCTGTGAAACGAGCTCAACAAAGGATGCCACATGAGCGTTAACAAACAATTCTCTTATAGGACTTGGGAGGGGTAGTTCTTCCTGCTCTCGCTTGTAGTTGTAGGTGGCTTCCTTTCCATTATGTTTTGATTAACATTTAGGAAGTTGTTGACATGTAGGCCTACATCACTAAAATTTCTGTGGTAGTATACTTAAGCAACAACAATATCTTGAGAAATTGTTGCCAGAACATTTTGGCCACTCTGTTGTGTATGTGGATTGCTCATCTCTCGGCTGTCAGTTCTCATGCAGGTTGTTTCAGAAATTCAATAACGTTTTGATCATTTGAAGTATTTTGTCTTTTTGTCACAAAAATTTGTCATTCTTCTTATTATTTTACTTGACCTTGGGTTTGTGTGGGACCTGGCCAAAGGGAGTGGTGCCTGTCACTGCATCCGCTGTTTTTTTCGCTGGTTTTCGCCTCTTTGTTTGTAGGTAAAGTGTGACATTCAGTTTCTGTGGCATAGAATATCAGAAAGCACATAAGTCATGAGTCAGGCTTATATAGTTGTTCAGTCCTCAACATTCGCTCATTTTGTTTAATGGTTGCTGAATATTGTATACCATAAGGCATTCTGTGGGTCTGTGGACTATTCGAGGAGACTTTTCTTACAACTTAATTCAGGTTTCAGATTCAGTCTTTCAACTTGTGGGATTGACTTAACTTTCTGGCACTAGGCTGATTAAAGGTGAGAAGTGGTCGGTATAACATCGGGTATCAGAAATTCTTAAGACTACAGATTGTTTTTTAGCAATTAAAACTGGCTTCGTTTATACAGACTGCAAATACTGAAGTGATCATCAGTGTATTATGTGGCAGAATATGTCATGAGGATATTTGTAGGATTTTACGAATAACGAAATATTTTGTACAGTCATATCACGAACTTAAAATATTTGGCAGTCTGTGGAAAAATATGATTGTATGGTACTGTTGCCTGTTTTTTCTCGCACCACTATACTCAAGGTTATAAACTTTAGTATAAGAATCAGGAAATTAAAATACTTGAAATATTCCACTTTACTATATAGTGCACACTTTTGTGCTTTTACTTGAACAAACAGAAGAATCTGAAAAAGTAGCAAAATGGGAGTCCCTTTACTTTAAAATTATTTGTCCTCATATATCTGCAGTCTCTATAGCCTGTGCTTTGGAGTGGTAATCAAAAATATGAAGAAAAATTTTCAATATATTGCAATTTGCTTGCAATATGATAATGTTACAAGCAATGAAGAAATCACAGAGATAGTGTGGATTGCAAGCAAATTGAAGTATTCTGCAATTTTTAATTTATATTTGTAATCATTGGCCAGTTAATCAACGGATAGGTTTGCTTAAAAGCAAATGGGTGTTACAGACTAACACACCCACAAACAAAGCCACTCCAACATCTAAAAAACATAACAGACACCTCACACGTCTCGACTGTCGACCTAACCGCGCAACGTCTGCTTGCTGCTGGGAGAAAGGCCGCTGGTGACTGGTACAATACATGTACATACGCTACCGGGGTCTAAGCGATGACAGGCAGGGCAGCCGATCGAGACTACAAAGTCTACCCCAAAGTCAAATCAAAGTCCTTCAAAAAGAAGGCATCGTGCTTACCCCATACAAAAATGGGAAAAAGCATTTTAAAATAAATGAAGATACTACATTATACCAAGTTTGGAGGAAAAGTCCAGTTATGTCCCAAAATATCACTTATTTTTATTTCGTTAAATAATATAGATGCCTCAGTGGCGTAAAGCTTGTATTTTAGTTTCTCTATATTTCCAACTGAAATCTCTCTCAGAGGGACATAATATTGATAATATTTACTACTTCTTGTCCAGGATAGAAACACAATGTGTTTATGCACTTGTTAATCATTCAGTTAAAATGACATGATCACTACTGTAATTAGGGTTGTACTGGATTAGGTCATATTGGATAAAATCTTGGATTGAGGTTCTTTTTTAAACGAGGTGAGTGAACTGCCAGGTGGTCTTCATCTGTGATTGGTCCACTGCCCTTCCTTGTAAACTGGTCTTGCTGCTTGAAAGGTTGCTAAGTTGTATACTTGTCGATCTTCTAAAGGTTTGTGGGGGCCCTTGGCAGTGCCTCAAGGAGGAGGCGAGCATCCGGCAGGTGTTGCTGTAGGACCATCATCTTTAGTTGTGGTATTGCTGTCTCTCACATGCTCAGAAAATCACAGGAGATGTCATATGTTTGGCACATCAGTGGACAAGTTGTTTGGCAAGAGGTATGATGTTAACAGATTGTTTTGTTTTAAGAGTATGTAGAACTTTCAAGCCAACAGTCATACGAGGCACTGTTGATGTTAATGCTGAGAGAATACACCGTCGTGTAGAAGTTTGACCATGGTTTCTACAAAGTGTCTTTTCATGGCTTGGTATTGAGTATGGCATGGTATTCACTCTTGGAGAGACACATTTGAAGAGTAGGGTGGGGAGTTGCTTGTTTGTCAGCATGGGGCTTGCCATTTGCTTGCTTGGATAATTTCTAAATCTAATGGTCATGTTAGGTTTTGCAGGTGTGATATGACTGAATACCTGTTTTTTGTCCTTATACTTTTAATTAATGTAAGCACGGTAGTATATTTTAATTGCAGGTGCACTGCTGTGGCAGGAGGGGAGTGTATCATTATACCGCTTACCTCTAGTTTGCTTAAAAACTCGGTCGACTTATTGGTCTGAGTAACTATTATTTAATAGTGTTTGGGTATCACAGTCCAATTCCCTTTTGGGAGGTTCACCAGATGGAAGAGTGTGAGATTGCCTTTCAGACAGAAATTTGCTGACTCTGTGCCCATAGCAGTTGGGGCATTCACCATGGCTACTGAGGCAGAACCCAAAGTTAGCCTTCTCTATGTAACGTCCTGCATTTCTACCTGTATTATTTATGTTGACTAGAATATCCAAAAACAGGGGCTTGCCATCGTTGCTATTATTACAAGTGTACCAAATGACTGCATTTCTCGAACATACAAACAAAGTTACCAAAGCCAGCTTCGTTTGATTTTGTGGGCATGCATCATGAGTGCGTGTATTCAGGTGAAGCTTCTGTGCTCGTCTATGCTTATGTGAAAAATCAAAATCCAAAAGGATAATAAGAGCGTAGCCCATTGCTACTTTATTTGTTTGTATTTGTACGTTAACTCTGTGAGTGAAAAAGGGGAATTTCATGGTATGTCTGATGTACGTGTTAAAGACATGTTTGGGAACGTAGAATTTCTGAGTGATCCCACAGTGGTAGAATCGTTAAAGGATTTGGTCCTGGATTTTACTACAGGTACATTGATAGGAAGTGACTCAACATCTAGAGAGGTTATTGTGCCTCCCACAGAAAAATACTTTATAACCTCATATACAGTATGTATATATATATATATATATATATATATATATATATATATATATATATATATATATATATAGATGTAAATATATATATATATATATATATATATATATATATATATATATATATATATATATATATATATATATATACATATATATATACATATATATATATATATATATATATATATATATATATATATATATATATATATATATATATATATATATATATATATATATATATACATATATATATATATATATATATATATATATATATATATATATATATATATATATATATATATATATATATATATATATATATATATATATATATATATATATATATATATATATATATATTATGGTGGACAGGCTTTGCATCGAGAACAACAACAAGTTCGGCTGAGTGATTTATTCCAATACTTAAACAACCAGCCTTGTTATGGGAACGAACAGAGGAAAAAATGGGTATAGGTCACCAAAGTGAAACTCCGGGAATTTTACCATTACTTTAATTTATAAATTTACAGGGTAAATTAACGGCGTAAATAACACCAGGATACCACTTAATCATTTAAGAATGGGAATAACCCTCTTGCAATAGGGCACAATAATAATAAGAGGAATATATTCCTTGGTAATTGAAGTAAAATGTAACGGAGTTTTTTAATGATGCAATTCCTGGCAATCTTGGGTCAGAATAGATGCGCACTTGGTACAAGAACATGGGACATCACAGATAGATGTTGAATTAACACACTGGCTAATTATATATGTATATATCTATCTATCTATCTATATATATATATATATATATATATATATATATATATATATAATATATATATATATATATATGTATATATATATATATATATATATATATATATATATATATATATATATATATATATATATATATATATACATACATATACATATACCCATATATAAAATTATGAAGCTGCAAATGTTGTTTAATATCAATTCACGCTACTTCGAGAATATCCCGAAGTAGCGTGAATTGGATATTAAACGACATTTGTAGCTTCATGATTGTATATAAATCATGGTTTGATAAAATTTCATATATATATATATATATAAATATATATATATATATATATATATATATATATATATATATATATATATATGTGTGTGTGTATATATACATATGCTATTTGATTATTTTCTCTCTTATGCAATTTCTATCAAAGTCAGTGGCATGGTTCGCAGATACTATCTTCTTGTTAAGACTTTGAGTTAGTCTATGCTTCTTTTTCTCTTCTGGCAAGCTTCTCAGGAATAAGAAAAAATCATTCGGGGTTCTTTCCATTTACTTTTTCTGGTCGACGGACCATTCCTCCACCTCCCGGCTGCTTCATCATGACTGAATTATAAATCAATATACTGTACATGGTTTTTATTACTACATGCAGACGTTTGAATTTCGAACATGATGTCATTGGGATGCTGAATTTCTATTGGTCAGTGGCTCATTTTCTTACTGGCCGTCTGGGCAGCAGCATGGGCATTCCTGGCGGTCCTTAGGACGCACCCCATACTAAGGCTTGCATCCAAAGGGTGGGCAAGGGCGTGATTCCCGTCTCTGGCCGATAGTCTTGATTTGCTTTGCTGTCGGTAGTCACGTCCAGAGGTGTTCTGTCGCTCGAGTATCCCTTCGAATCCTCACGGATATCCTATGGTTTCCTTGAAGAAGGAGGATAAAGTCCGTGTTCCTCTGCATATTTAATGCAGACCGTTCTTGATTTATACTCGCAGCTTCTGCTATTTGCAATCTGTGGAACTGGGCTTCTCCATGCACGACCTCATTGCTTTCTAATAATCCTTCTAGTGTCTAGAAGAATTATTCTAGTATCTAGGAGAATTATTAGAAAGCACAGAGATCTTGCATAGAGAAACTCAGTTCCACAGATTGCAAATAGCAGAAGCTGCGAGTATAAATCAAGAAAGGTCTGCATCAAATATACAGAGGAACACGGACTTCATCCTCCCTTCTTCAAGGAAACTGTAGGATATCCGTGAGAATTCAAAGGAATACACGAGCGACAGAACACCCCTGGGCATGACTGCTGAGAACAAAGCAAGTCAAGACTATCGGCCAGAGATGGGAATCACGCCCTTGCTCACGCCCTTGGGTGCAAGCCTTAGCATGGGGTGCATCCTAAGGAGCGCCCTGAATGCCCATGCTGTTGCCAAGACAGCCAGCTAGACAATGAGACCTGCTGATCAATAGAAATTCAGGGGCCCATGACGTCACGTTTCAAATTCAAATGTCTGCATGCAGTAATAAAAACTGTGAATGTCGTTTTATAATCCAGTCATGATGAAGCTGCCGAGAGAGCTGGAGCAACGGTTCGTTGCCTAGGGAAAGAAAGTAAATAGAAAGAATCCCAAATGAGATTTCCTTATTCTGAGAAGCCTGCCAGAAGAGGAAAAAAGCAGTATAGGCTGACTCAAAGTCTTGATAAGAAGATAGTATCTGTGAATAAAAGCCATTTAATTCCATTATATATATATATATATATATATATAAATATATATATATATATATATATATATATATATATATATATATATATATATATATATATATATACATATATATATATATATATATATATATATAAAGACAAAAGCCACGAAGGAAAGAGAAACAATGGGCGCTGCGAGGCCTTTCGACTGTCGTCCTTTACTTAGCAGACTGAAGAAATATAAAAATAAGTTTACAAAGAAAGTTCATATAAATGACAGATGAGGATTACAAAGGAAAAAAATATGTACCTGGAATCCAACACAACTGAAGAATTAGTAGAACTGCCAAAACAGGGTTAAATATTTAAGAGGTTTTACAAAGGATTAGGATCAACCATTCAGAAGCAGGGATAGGACAATTAAAAGATTATACAAGGGGGTGACTGACCACCAAAATATGTTATGAAAGTAAACTCAATAATTCTCTTTTTTTGTAAACAATAACAATTTTTGCCAGATGAACATTTTTACAAATAAAAAAATTATATTAAACATACGAATACATAGAAAATATATATAAGGTAACTAATTTGTAACTAAGCCACTGATTTTATCTTTTAGACCATTCTTGAATATTTTTCTAATACAGGGGTCAAAATAATACATGCCAGGGCTAAGGTTAAAATTACAGCTGGAAGTAAGCTGTATAATAGCGGATTCCACAAGATTTCTTGAAGAGAAACCTTTCGATCTGGCAATCACTGAACTTTCAGTCCAATTTTTCCTGTGAGAGTTTTCACTTAAATGAATGAGTATACCACTGGCTGTTTGTCCAGTTTTGACTGAATACTTATGTTGCTTAGTACATATATCTAAATCTTTGCTAGACTGGCCAATATAAAAAGAGGGGCAGTCCAAACATGGAATTTTATATATTACGTTGTTGTTTTCTTTCAGGCTATTTTTATTAACATTCCTTTTAGTGTGTTATTATAGGAAAAACGAGGTTGACATTAAAGAATTTTAACAATGATTTCATGTTTTCAAAACCAGTAAAAAATAAGGCAAGCTAAGAATGTTCTTTGCAGTTTCTTTCTCCATAAATATTCACTATAAAAATTTTTGTGGGCTTTATTATAACAAATATCTAGTATATGTGAAGGATAACATAAATCTACCCCTATTTTTCTTATGTATTCGATTTCTTTCCAAATACTGGGACGGACAATGTGCAAGGCTTGTAAAAACATAGAAGACAAAATTGATATTTTTTATATTAAGGTGATGGCCTGAATAAAAATGGACATAAGCTAAGTTGTTGGTTGGTTTCCTATTAATACTGAATTTTCGTTTAAATGGTTCTCTGTTCATTAAAAATATAAGAAAGGGAGGCAATTTGTCTTTTTAATAATCCTTAGATGTTTTATTACATGGAGAACCATTTCAATGCAAATTCAGTATTTATAGGAAACCAACCAGTAACTTATGTCCATTTTTATTCAGGCCATACCTTAATATTAAAATATGAATTATGTCTTCTATGTTTTTACTAGCTTTGTGCATTGTCAGTCCCCAGTATTTGAATCAAGAAATCGAATACATAAGAGAAATAGGGACAAATTTATGTTATCCTTCACATATACTAGATATTTGTTATAATAAAGCCCACAAAAAGTTTTATAGTGAGAGTAACATGGTTTTGAAAACATGAAATCATTGTTAAAATCTTTTATTGTCAACCTCGTTTTTTTCCTATGATAACGCACTAAAAGGAATGTTAATAAAAAATAGCCCTAAAGAAAACAATAACATAATATATAAAATTCCATGTTTGAACTGCCCCACTTTTTATATTGGCCGGTCTAGATGTACATATTAAGCAACATAAATATTCAGCCAAAACTGGACAAACATACAATGGTATATTCATTCATTTAAGTGAAAACTCTCACAGGAGAAATTAGCCTGAAAGTTCAGTGACTGTCAGACTGGAAGATTTCTCTTCAAGAAATCTTTTGGAATCCGCTATTATACAGCTTATTTCCAACTGTAATTTTAACCTTAGCCCTGGCATGTATTATTTGGATCCTGTATTAGATAAATGTTCAAGAATGACCTAAAAGATAAAATCACTGATCGATTACAAATTAGTTATCTTATATATATTTTCTATGTATTCATATGTTATACCCTTACAGATTCAACATTTCTTTTGAAATGCTACGTAACGTGTCTTGCAGTCTATCTCAGAGACGTGGTACCCTCAACTCACTCGCTCCCCCTCTCTCTCTCTCTCTCTCTCTCTCTCTCTCTCTCTCTCTCTCTCTCTCTCTCTCTCACAGATTCCTCTCTCTCTTACATAATCATGGATCTTCTAAGAAACACAATCTTTCCTACATAAATAGATTTATTATCAAATAAACCCAACAAGTAATGAATTAACAAAGAAAAGATTAAAATGCATAATAAATGAATTATCAAGTCAAAAATAGTCTAATTCAAGATTTAATCTTACTCTGGCTAAAAAAGCCTTTACACTCAAAACTCCCACACACTCCATCTTAGACATTATACGTCTAGTCTTAAAGTCAACCACAGTGAATTAACCACTACATTGCAAAGATTGCAGTGTCCTTTCTCTATAACCACAGCAATTCCACAGACATCTGTTGAAAATCAAACAAATAGTAATCTCCCACAAATACACAAGTGTAAGACATAATAATGAAAGTCTAAAATGCATGGTTAATAAATGTGAAACAAAAACACAATAAAATAGAATATTAAAATGACATAAATGATTATGTCCAAAATCTCCACAAATTCATAAGTGTCTTGGATATGGTAAAAATCACGTGTTCACAGTCCACACAGAAAAAGAGAAGTCTGAATTTACCTTAACTGCCGGTTTCTAAGAGATTGAAACACACAAAGCCATGCCTGGATGATATCGCTCTTCTCAGTTAATAATCGATCAGACCTAACTTTTGGGCACAATTAGACAAACAATCTATATTTTCTAACGCACGAACTTACGTACTCACATACCAGCTCAGTCGGATCCTCACAAATCAGAGTCAATATTGTGTGTTCATCAAGCCAAAACAGCTGAAGTAATCGAACTATTTGCTGGCTGCAATGATTTTGCAACTGTGCGGTCGCCCTAGTTACACCTTGAAGCGCCTCTTTCCTTCATCACACTTATGATTGAATATACATAGTAATTCTAAAACCAAGCGTATTATCCCATATAGTGCTCGGCCACCCCATAAGAGCGTCTCGCTCTCTTAATGGCGAACTAAAATAAAAGCATACGTATAAAACATAACAAATAGAGCTATGCTCAATTAGCAATGTCTACTGCACTGCAGTTTTAAAGTACTGCTCATGAACTACTGCCAAAGTCACTGGGGTCGTTTTCTTAGAGCCCTTGCATGTAGTCTTACAAGCACAAATAAGCTTTACTACCCCCATAATAAGAATTATTAGTAGAATAGCCACTAAGATTATCAATATGGAAGGTAATATGTATTTCTGATACTCGATCATTATTGGATCATCTTCTTCTAACGGTGAGATAGTCATTGGTACCCCTGCTGTAGGCACTGGAACCACATCATGATCGTTACGCATATGACGCATGAATATCTTCTCGGAACTGTTGAACACAGCACGGCTAATTACGAGGAACTCTGTTGATACCACACGCATGAAGCATCAAACAGCTTTAGATCCCTGGAGAATGAACGACGTTGACTTGTTACCCTGGCACATCGTCGTAACAGGACATTCTTTGCAGTATACGGCAGTAAGAGTTCTGGTGGAGATTATGTGTATTCAAGTGGAAACTGTACAAAGTCACATTCTGTCGGTGTCTGTCTATGAACTAACGACAATTCACAACTACCCACAGATACAACTCGCAACTGGAAAACATTACTGTCACACACATACTTCTCCCTAACTAAGGTACATCCTGTCTTATAATCAACTCCAACCTTGATACTGATCCCCAAAATGAATATGGTCTCTAATCCATCCCATGTCACTACTAAGTCTCCAAAAGCACTTTTGAAAAGGTCTAATAACAAAACTAAGAAAAGGTTTCATGGTACTGACAGGAACATATACTATTAATCCCCCGATCAGACAATCTCACCCTCAAAACATTATAATATAAATACAAATCTCCTCCCGTGAATAATACTTTCGCCCCATGTAGATAAGCGGAGTTCCTTAGAACATTTTCTAGGTATCCTAAAGGTAATACATCACCATACACACGACCATCTGCTGCAGCAATAATTGCTTTTATTTGCATTTGCACTTCTATCCTTAGAGAATCAGTTTCTTTCTCAATATTAAGAAAAAGTATGTTGGATCGTAAGAAGTGCTATTGTCACATCAAGATCTTCTTTCAAACCTTCTACTGTAACTGACAAATCATTCAAAGAATGTCTAATTGTTTCAAAACCACTTCTCAATTTCTCATTACTTTCTTGCAACTGATTTAACTGTTTCCCCTGAGCTATTAGGGTTTCTTTGAACTTCTGCTACTTTGACTAAACTTCCAATGGACATAGCTCAATCGCAAAATCACACCAACACCTAGAAGAACTAAAGGTGCTGCTCTTTTACGTCTCCTTTTCTCTACAGAAGGTGAATTTCCTGGAGTAACGTCAGAATCCATTCTAACGTTTTATCTATCCGTTTATCAACTCTATCTAACGTTATTCTTACTTCTTTCATTAATCTAGTTAAAGAGACTGGCAAAGTTCTCTTATTCTCTACTTCATCTAGCGTCTTTCTCATTTGGTAACCTATCCTGAATCATTCAATTCCTTTCTGGCTGATCCTATATTGTCAAATTCCACACTTATGGTCACTTGGTCCGAAGCTAACCAGACTTCATGATCTTCTTCAACCACTACACCTGGTCTAAACGAACTTCTTGTGACCCCAGGTTACTGTACTCAAAGGATTATCACTAAGAATTTTCAGCATCTAGAATGAACAAAAACAAAAAAAAAAAAACAATAAATATCATATATATACAAATATCAACCCATTTATCCCTCTAACTATATACAAATGTTCCATTACATCCCAACTTTCTTTAACTTCGAAATATGGGTCAACTTCTGTCACACCAGTATTTACATCCTTTATTACAAATCTATTCCTTTTTGATCTCTACAATCTCAAAAGGTCCATGGAACTTTGGACTTAATTTATAATTCGGATCATTCCGAACATTCACTTCAACAAACACTCTATCACCCATGGAAATAGCTACACCCCGCGATTTAGCGTTACTCTTCTCTACCATTTCACGCGAACTAAGTTCAAGTTCTTTACTGATACGCCGCAAATCTTTCTCTCGCTGTATTTATCAACGAAGTAACCGTAACATCGCCCTTAACTTGCTCTGGTAACAAATCAAAAGGTCCTTTCAACTTGTACCCATACAAAGCTTCTGCTGGAGATATCTTAATTGTGTCATTCGCCATAGTGTTGATACTATATCGAACTTCATCCAAAGATCTGTCCCAGTGTGTATCGGAACCGCCCACTGTCATGCGTAAGGTCTCGATTATTTTCCGATTCGCCCTCTCACATAACCCGTTCGCTTCTGGCCTATACGGGATTATAGATACTTTCTTTATTCCCAGTAATTTGGCAAGACCCTCTAAAGTCTTATTAATAAATTCCCTACCATTGTCTGTGAGTAGACATTCAGGGACACCATATCTACAAATTATCCCCTTAAAGAATGCTATAGCTACTTCCTCAGCTGACTTGAATTTCAGCGGGAAAATCTCGACAAAACGAGTCAACTCATCAACAACCACTAATAAATGTCTATACCCATAAGCAGATTCTGAGAAATTACCCAGAATATCCATATGCACTCCCTGAAACGGCCTATTTGGTATGGGATATGAACCCAAACGACCCGACACCGTCGTCGCCGGCTTATTCGCATTGCAAATAGCGCAATTCTTCACAAAGGCCTCTACTGCGGAAAACATATTTTTCCAAAAGAACTTTGACCTAACGTTTTCATACGTCTTATCAACACCTAAAATGAGGAGAACCAAATTTACAATGTACAATATCTAGAACTTGTGGTACTAGACTCTCTGGCACAATGATTTGTGTAATTTCACCCATACTTAGACTACTTCACAAGTTATACTTAACTTTCCTAACTAATAAATTATTCTCCAATTCTAGTCCAGAAAAAGGCAACTTATACCCTTTCTTCGGTAAAACTCCTCTGAGAAATGCCTTAGCATCTGATAATAATTTATCTTCATCTTGCTTCTCTTCGAGCAAGGGTATGTCCCAAGTGACATTTTCACCAGTAATATAACACACAGCGTTTCCCTCAACATCACGAACAACAATCTCTTCCGAGACTGCCGACACACTATTTCTCTCCGAAGTATGCACTATAGGAACGTGTTTGTCCCCTACATGAAATATCTCAGAACTACTAGTATCCGAGACATGAGACACCAAATGTCTAGACACCAAATGTCTACTCTCGTCTTCCGCACAGGATTCGGTATGTACTCCCTCATCCTCAACCGGAAAATATCTGCTCAATGCATCTGCAACCACATTATGCTTACCTTCAATGTATTTGAGGCTTGCATCAAAATCTCTCAATGTCAAAAACCAACGTGCTCTCTTGGGCGATAAATTTGGCTTATTGAAAAGCTCTAGCAACGGTTGATGATCTGTAAAAATCTCAACTTTATTTCCCATCAACAACATCTTGAAATGAACAAGGCTAGAGACGACTGCGAAGGCCTCCTTGTCCACAACTGACATCAGCCTTTCGTTACTACCACGCGTTTTGAACTTTCTGCTATAAAAAGCAATTGGATGTAATTTTCCCTCAAATTTCTGCATCAAACACGCACCTATACCTTCCTGACTCGCGTCAGTCACCAAGGTGAACGGTTGACTAAAATCTGGAAACTTCAAAACAGGTGGGTTCACTAAAGCATTCTTAAGCTTCTCAAAAGCTAATTGCTGACTGTCACCCCAAACAAATTTAACGTCTTCTTGTAATAGATCTGTCAATGGAGACGCTATTGTAGAAGAATTCCGCACAAAACGGCGAAAGAAACCCGACATACCTAGGAATGAACGAATCTGCTTCCTGGTTTTAGGAACTGGAAAACTCACGATAGCCTTGACTTTGTCATCATTCACTCTGACTCCTTCTTTAGAGATAACATGACCTAGATAAACAATTTCTTTCTTCAGAAACTCACATTTAGCCAATTTGACCTTTAACCCAGCGAACCGTAATCGCTTGAGGACTTCTTTTAACACCTATAGATGTTCTTCGATTGTATCTGTGCATATGAGAATGTCATCCATGTACACAAATACCGACTTTCCTAACAAACCGTGAAGTACTGTGTTGACCAGCCTAGTAAATGTTATTGGGGACCCTTGTAATCCGAAAGGCATCCTATTAAACTCGTAATGTCCCTTTGGTATAGAAAATGCTGTAAATTTACTACTATTCTCGCTAAGTGGAACTTGCAAAAATCCCTGCATGAGATCTATAGACGAATATATATTCTTGCCACCGATTTCAACAAACAAATCAGGCAAACAGGCTACAGGGTATCTATCTGGGCATGTCTTTTCGTTCAATTTACGAAAGTCCACACTTACTCTGACGCTACCGTCTTTCTTTGGGACCGCTAGTAAAGGAAAATTAAAAGGCGAGGAACTGGGCCTAATGATACCTTCCGACTCCCACTTCTGAACTTCTTTTTCTACTTCTTCTCTAATCTTAAAAGGAATTCGATACGCTGGAATATATATGGGATTTGTACCTTTCTCTAGGCGGATTGAATGTTCTAAAACATCTGTAACTCCTAGCTTATCTCCCTTCAAAGCAATAATATCTAAATATTCTTTCAACACTTTCTCTACTTTATCTGTATACTCGGAATAATCAGCTTTAGCCAAATGTTCGTGAAGGACTTGACTTCTGAATTGTAGTTCCTCGTTGGGAAACATATTACCGTCTCCACAAAAACTCACTATCTTATGTTCTTCCTTAAACTCTTCAAAATCAATTACATAAGTACCCTTGTGATATTTTTTTACTGAATCTTGATAGCTTACCAATTCTACTTCAGTTACGCCTGCGACTGAAACTTCATTTACTGATACCGTACTTACAACGTCTTTGAATTTCTCGGTTCCCTCAACAACGCACACTTGAGAAGGCAAATTCTTCTCTTTCAGCGACACTTTAATCAATGTAGGAACTCGCGGTGCAATTCAATATCTTCTAACAAAAATCCTTTAAAAGACTTTTGCGGAATGTCTTCATTCTCTAATGAATGTGTTACACATGTCGCAGTCTGCGTCTTGGGTTTCTCACAACTTTTTTCCATGTTTCTATATGGAACGAAACAACCTGGCTCACCTGTTGTAGTCCCCTTAATTCCCGTAAGAATGTTGATGTTATGTCACATACAAGAAGGGTGTCCTAGCAAAACCATTTCACCTAAAGGCTAATCCTTCTATGACCAAAAATGGTTCTACTATTGTCTTTTCACCGATACAAAGAGTAAGAGATGACGAACCTAAGATATTCAATCTTCTCTCGCCTGTACATCACACACTGTCTCATTAGTAGGGACTAATTTACACTCTGGAAACTTTGAGTGAAAAAAATCAGAATCTATCAGGTTAACTGAGCTGCCAGAATCAATGAAGATAGAAATTTCAATGCCATTAGAAAAACCACGTACAATCGGCCTAGGTTCTGGTGAGTCTAAGACCTGATTGCTCATTATCCTGTGTCCGTCTTCGAACTTATCTTGTGAAAATTTTGATGTTCATTTGTGAACCTAGAACTTGCATCATGAGGAATCCTTCTGTCATATCTAGTAAAACCACCCCGTGATTTCCCTGAATAATCTCTATTTTTTGTGGCTGGGCAAAATTTCCACCCATGGTCTGAAGATTTGCAAGCTGAACAATATCTCACTCTACAATTTGACTTACTATGTCCCACCTTATCACAGTTAAAACAACGAATCGTTGTGACTGATCTTTCTGGAGTTTTCTTCGACTCCACTCGCGCACATGCCTTCACTCCTGCATCATTTCCTAGATGTGAAGTACTAGTATTCTGTGGTTTTGAAACCGCTGCTGAAATTTTAGCACCTCCCTTCACAAAACTACTGTCCAGCGTCGGACATTTTGATAAATTTTTGTTAATCTGAGCAAACAAAAAGGATTCATCTGTATTCTGATCAATTCCTTTATCAAAACCATCTACAATCACATCCGGAACCGTTGTCAAAAGTCAGGAGAAATGTAACAATTTTTCAAAATTATCTAAGGAGATATTATTTCCATTTACCCATGGAGAGTTTTTCATAGATTTCTTTATCTCACCTACTGCATCAAATAAGCGAGCACTGTATGTGATTAATGAATCATTACCTTTCCTAGTTCTGATAAGCGCTCGTAAATTCCAAACAACGCATTCTCGGTCGATCACGCCATACGATGCACGTAAAAATTCCCGAAGTTCTTTCCAAGATTTACACTTTCTGAACCCGAAACTGCGTGCTCGTTCTCCAACATCCCCTTTGTCTAAGTCTAAGAAAGCTTTTGCTTCTGTTAAAGCTTCGGCGCCATCAGTAATTTTCTTAGAATTCAGATAATTATTTACTGATTCAATGAATGTCTCAGCATTTTGAGTCAACTTTCCGTCAACTAACCCTTTAAAATTTGTAATGCCTGCATTGAAGTTCGTCAACCTATGGCACACAATTGATTGTGACGTACCTGCATCTGAGTCCGGCATTTTGTAAGTGATCACACGCCCCGAGCGTAATAACATGAAATAAAATTAGATAAGATGGACGAAAGAAACAATCCCCCCCAAAAAAAGAAAAAAGAAAACGGAAGACTTGCCTTATGACTCGTGTCTGCTCACAGAAAACGGAGCCCTGCGCAACTAACGAGAATGGGAGGTTGAAAAAAAGGAAGGTGTTAGCTCCGCCGATATTGCAAGATCACCATTTCACTTGATTAACTCACAACCGCCACTATTCACACTTATCTGGGTGTTTTCTTAACCCCAAACTACTCTACATATCACCCAGACCTATTTTCACAGTTCACCACTCCCGAATACTTAAATAGAAAAAAAAATTCACCGTATCGATGCGTAATTCTCGGCATATAGTTCTCCCATCGCTCGAGATCTCAACACTGCTCTCAGCTACGCTTGCAGCTATCAGCTAGTGCCCGAGGCATAATGTTATCAGTTAGCCTATTTCTCCTATCCCTCTTTCGCTATCTTAA
>NC_089781.1:54721312-54768812 GCF_040412425.1 Macrobrachium rosenbergii | reverse complement strand
CAGGCATTTGCATAACACTGACCTAACAAGGAAAGGTTGATATGGGAATACTGGCACTTAGAAATGGAAATATTTCGAGAATTAGAACAGTGTGACTGACATGGAAGGGCTTTTGCAACAGATCACTTTACCTAGTAGAAGAGGTGACTTAAACGAGAAATGGCGGCGGAGGAAGGGCTGGGTTTCACTGGTAAAAATACTGAGGGTCCCTACGAGATAAGGGCCACGTGGCAGAAGGAGATGCGTCTTGCTAGCTTCCAGTGATGTGTGTCCCCCTCGCGTCCTACAGTGTGTCTCACGTTGTTTCCTCGGTCAGTCCCTTATATAACGTTGGTCAAGGGGCAGGAGGATACCTACAGGTAGATGGGGTTGGTTTCATCTATGACTAAGTACCATGTGTGCAGGCCAGGTGTCCTTTCTGTTAATCTCCCTTCTCGGCTCTTTCGTGTCTCTGTGAACAAAAGTCTCCCGCAGTCATATGTTCCAGAAGAGAAAATTGAAAGACGATTAAAAGATTAAGATTATGGGAGGGGCCTATAATCCTTTCCCCTTCCTTGTCAGGCAGTGCCAAAATGCACTGTTGTATTTCAAGCATTAAATGAAGCATTGGTGGCTGGGATTCTTGGGAAATTATAATATATATATATATATATATATATATATATATATATATATATATATATATATATATATACAGTATATATATATGTATGTATAGCAAATACATATATACACACACACACACACATATATATATATACGAGTATATGTGTGTGTGTGATTTTTTTCACATCACTGTGATTTATATACAATCATTAAGCTACAAGTGTCGTTTAATATCCAATTCGAGCTACTTCGAGAATATCACCGAAGGGGAACTATAAATTTTCTGCCAGATTCATTTTGATGTGGCACTCCACGTTCCTGAATGTCTGGGCAAATAACTATGGTGGGATAGAATCAATTTCACATTCGATGTTTTACTTCAAATCTTCCAAAGTGCGAGGCTTATTACGATACACTTTTCCCTTCAGCATACCACAAAGGAAGAAGTCTGGTGTGAGATCTGGTGACCGAGGTTTTTTATCATAGGGCAGTTGTTGCTGAGTAGCAAAGGGATTTTCAGCAGCCCAAAACGTATCCCGACAAATGGAACCTCTCCTCCTCTGAGAGCCATGTAACGTCCAACATTTAGCTGTTGGTCATCACAAATGTGTGGCACCAGTGACAGTATGAGACTCTTTTCTCCTTGTCAGTTGCTTTGAGCTCCTGAACGACTGTGACACAATACACATGCAATTTTTCCCTTTTTGCAGCTCGTTGACGTAGTGAATACGGTCTGCCACTCTCCTTTGCTAGGCCTATCAGAGATTTTGTAAGCGACGTTTTTAGACGATGTTGCATGTTTGCTATGGTGTCCTCTGACATTTTTGGATGGCCTTTGTCATGAGCCGGGATCAATGATCTCATTGTTTCCAGCTTCCTTACCATCTTCTGAATAATGCTCTTCGATGGTGTGTCACAAACACCATATTTCCCCCTAAATTCACCTGACATTGCTAAAATGAACTGGTGACCCAATAGGTTCATTACATGAAAATGCGCTACTCATTACTATACGCTACATTTTTTTTTTTTTAGCTGATAGGTAAGATGGGTGAAAGAAGAGTGAGGGCAGTTAGCTAGCTAACCATGGAAGAGAATAGTTTAGAAAGTGAAATATTAGTAAGAGTATGTCAAGTGTGGTTTATCCACAATTTTATTTAGGTAAGGGTACAATTTTTCTAATATTAACATAATACAATAATAATTTTACATTATAACAACATGGTAAATTGTACATATTGCATATTTTGAATTTTATTTCTTATTAGTATAATCATATTTAAACATAAAATAAAATATAAAAATATGTTCCAATTTCCTCATTTTAACCTTGATGTTAATTATCATAATGATTTTGCATGATACCTACATAGTAAATTATTCTTCTCCACCATCTGTGTCTGTGTTGTTTGGGTGGTTTCTCTCTTCTGCTGCGGATTCTTCTCTTAATTCACTGTTGTACTGATCTAGTTTGCTCCACATGTTGGTTGCAACATTTGTGACTAGAATTTGCATGACTGACTGAAGAGTACAGCAATATGATCCTAGAACCAGCAAACGGAGGGTAGACAGTGATGGCTGTCTGGCGCCTACCTTATCGCTCCGACGTACACCCAATCCACCTACTTCAAAGGCCCATGTACTGCCAGCACATCGCACATTTTTGATTCATTACTTCACCCTAACAGGAATTACAGCACAATATTCGGGGCCTCTTTCGAGTGAATCTCCCTGTATATGGTGTTAAGATTTGGTTAAGGCACCTCACCACCTGGTAAGTGAGCAGGAGCCTCACTGGGCGGTAAGGGGTTTTCGGAATTATGTTCTTCATTGTTGTAGTGAAATGTCAAGTCGTGTTCCTGAGTGATCAATTCTGACATTTATTATTGTATTATATTTTGTGCAATTTTGATATAACAATCAAGTATGTAAACATTTTGTGTCCCAATTCTGGATATGACGAAGTAGTCAGAGTGAAACACTCAAGACACGAGAAGAAATAAAACAAGATTAACTCCACTTAGGCAGCGATAATATTTAATGAACCGTGTTTGAAGTAGCGGCTTTTTGCCTAGATATTATTATTATTATTATTATTATTATTATTATTATTATTATTATTATTATTATTATTATTATTATTATTATTATTATTATTGTGAAGACATTTATTCTGTATCAGCTCAGTTTAATTTGTAGTTAGTAAATTGTTTAAATCTCTGATTAATATAATGTCACTGTTACTTTAGCCTGCAGGTATGTGTCCAGTATTCATTTCTTCATCGTTGGAGAAGAATAAAGAACTATCAGGATTCCTTTGATAAAGAAATCTGGAGGTACTCTACAAAATTGCAAGTAAGGGCAACATATTAAATAGGAAGACTGAACAGATTTACAACAAATTAAACTCATTTGATGCAGCAATAATTTTCAGTACAACATGTTTAAAGAGGGTCTCCTTCATATTCAGTTTTATTATTATTATTATTATTATTATTATTATTATTATTATTATTATTATTATTATTATTACTGGAATAACTAGCCGCTTTTTAGTGAAGACAAAACAAAAGGAAGACATTTGGAAAAAATGGTTTATGGCAGTTTTACTATAAATCATCTCAATATCCAATCAATTTTCTTGATTTAGAGAACACATCTGGTTCCTAAAAATTAATATTCTAAATGAATATGACGCCGATGGAGTTTACTGAATGAAAATGTTAAGAATTTGCTTCTGGGTCAACCAGTCAACGAAATCTTGGCACTAAAGGGTTACTTGACAGACAAGCTCAACGTGACACTAAAGCTCCCTTTCTGAAATCTCTCAGACTTGATCTTGAACAGCAGACATCCCGCTCACTCAAAATGAAAACGAAAATGAAGATGCCACATAGTCCAGTGTGACATCCAAATCTCCGTGGTGCCATTGTAATTTTTGACTCCTGCATTTGACAGAACGTGATTTTCTGCCATTATTATTATTATTATTATTATTATTATTATTATTATTATTATTATTATTATTATTATTATTATTATTATTATTACTCAACAGATTTCCTCATTCATGTGACGCAAACCGCTATGACTCTCAAAACTTTTCCAAAATATAAAACTAAAGTACAAAAGGAGAAACAGCAAATAGAAGAACATCACACAATAGAGATATCATTCAGTCAACAAGAGACGAACGCTGGCGTGCAAAGGCAGTTGTTACAAAAAATGGAGGCAATGGTGCACACCAAACAGCACTACAGTGCCCACTTAACGCACTGAGTTGCCACAAGACTATTTGGCAATAAAAAAGACTTCGCGTATTGCTTTACATGACATCATGCCAGCCTCAACAGATTATGGATGCTGAAGACGAATAGGACGAATAACTTTCATTTGCTTCAAAGGAACACACACTAAATACATATGTTAAGGTTCTCTACTGAAATATGACTTTGAAAGATGGGCAAACAAGATATCTTGCAACGTTAGTCTATATCATAATTTCTATTGTTAGATGAAAGGGAAACCAACTCTTCCAGCAATTGGTCTAGAAGGTATAGCTCCGAAATGGCGGTGGACTACCAGACAGAAGAACAACTCAACAATAGCAAAAAAAAAAAAAAGCAAGAAATAAGAATGTGGCACTCATTAAGTGGAGCCTTATGAACAATACCAAGTTCTCGGGGAACATTATGTGATATGTTTTTCAAGTGATGCGTCAAAGAAAAGTTCTGAAAAACTGAAAGCTTAGAGTCACAGGTCACGCCGACTATCATCAGATATTCAGAAACATATGTAACCATATTACCTATACTCTGTAAATAATGGGGAGGAAACATGGTAAAAGAAAAGCTGATCAATAAGGTTTGAGTTTCTCTGGAGTTTAACCTCATCACCAGTTAACTGCACGACTTACACCCATTATGAATCTATTATGTCTAGCAGCCGTTCCTTGTTGTGCCAAGGGGGAGCTGATAATTGCAACAAGATTTGCATCTTCTCTAGATCATAATATTGGACATTCAACGCCAAAAATTGGGCCACAACAAAGATACTAGCATACTATCCTTTAGATTATGAGACAAGAGGATAACTAAAAATGGCCTCAAAGACAGTACTCTGTAAGTAAAACCTCTCATCTGTGCTGGTTTCATAGTTAATGCCTGAGAGGCTTCACTTTGTATATAGGAACACTGACTGCTTAGGCATTTCTATTTTTCATAGATTTATAAACTCCGCTGCTGAACGGACTGGCTAAGTGACTTTCCCCATCGAAAAGGCACACAGCGCAGTAGAAACTACAGCTGTCATGGTTCATCTTGCCAGTAAAATAGGCTGTTCCACTTAAAAAGAGAGTGAATCACAGATTTTGCCTAGGTGAGCATGCCAAAGGCCCATAAATGGCCTAACTCAAGTGCACAGCATGATGTCAAGGTTATTTTTGGTGTAACTAATTAGATAGATGATTTAAAAGGTCATCACAGGTACCCAACAGCTTTCTGCAAGCATATCCTGCAAGGAAATATCTAAAATTAAAGTTCTATAAAATGGATTTAAGCTTAATTTTCTAGTGACTTAAAGACCTCTGTTGTAATGGTTCCAGTTAGCATTCACACAACCCTTTAGAACTGGCAGAGTATTGCATAATCTCTACTTGAATTAAAAAATGCTATTTAAAGAGGAAAAATTATATAATGTACTGAATTTAGGGGAGTGCCCTATAGCTTTCAAATCTGGATCTTTACGCATCCACATGCGCCTACCCTGGGAAACAAGATCCAGTGTGAAATGTCAGAGATTCTACCCTTTCCAGGTGGATTTGAATGCATACATGTTACGCCTTTCTATACATTAACATATGTGAATTCGAATCCGAATTAGAAGAGCAAGTGGTATCTTTATACCCTGTAGGGATTCAGTATTTACATTTATAAATGCATCCAAAACTACAATGAAATCGATAGTTAAGAGGTTATGATTAGAAATATATATTATTATTATTATTATTATTATTATTATTATTATTATTATTATTATTATTATTATTATTATTATTCATAAAAAATGATAATCGCACAAGTCACTAAAATGGTGAAGAAATCCATAATGTAAATATACATTAAAAATGTAAACAAAACGAGAGCTTTCGAGAACCTCCTCGATTCTCCTTCTGTCAGACTGCAACACTAAATTAACCATCGAAGTGAAAACTTTTTGAAAAAATAGATGAATAAAAGTTCAAAAGGTGTTGCTGACAGAAGAAAGCCGGTCGTAATTTGAAGATGGCTGATTCCTCAGTTCAGGTAATACCTCGTTAAAACGCCCCGTAGATCAAGCAGCTAACCTCCTCGAGCGTCGAAGTGGTGGGTCATCCAATGGGTCACTCCGATGATCGTCCAAAGCAGCTTGAGCGCCTGCAACTTGGGCTGCTGAGTGCAGCCGTGTTACCTGAGCGAAAGGAGGAGAGGCAGCAGCAGCCGGCAGCAGCGCCGCGGCAGCAGCAGCAGCAGCAGCAGCAGCAGCAGCAGCAGCAGCATCAGATGTGGCTCAATGACTGTCAGCGGTGTTACAAACTGATCTTAAAACATCGATGGACTGCCAACATATCAGGTAATTCGTAATTTGTCCTCTTGTGTTACTCTTCATACAACGACCGCCGTTTATAACAGCTCCCTCGACCAATATCCTAATACTGCCTCTTTGTTGCTAAAAATGACTTTTGAGTCGTCCCAGTTTATGTGATGGTCATGTTTCCAACTATGGTTGACATAGTTTACGTGCCGAAAATAATGCCCTTCTTAGATAATAAGAATGAAAGAAGACACCTGTTTAAGATTGCTATTAGTTATTTTCTGTAATTGCTCCCCATAGTGTTGGTTTTTTTTACGACACTGTCCTCGTCAGCAACAGGATCATCCCCTTCAGTTTTTCGACCTACTTGAAATATGCAGCTTCTTATTTTATTCTGTTATGATAGTTTTTGGATTTGACTTGTCAAAGACAAGGCTTATACTTATAAATTTCAATGAAATTTTCAAGCTATTCACTAATGATACCGACACTTTTAGCCATCAATATACACAATTATTTTTCCTGTAAAAAATCACAAAATTATTAATTGTAGATGTATATACGATGTATCGGATTTATTATGTTTAATAAATGACATCTGTATCTATTATTAAAAGAATTAAAACCGGCACATCATTAAATTTGGTATAAGCGTCAAAATTGTATAAAAGTCAGTACTTTCTGTTTCCGACTGGAATGTTCACTTTCCTCCTGGAACAGAAGACAACTAAGCGAAATGAAGGTGCCTCCCTAGCTTGTTTCGACGCAGGTGTATCGACTGAGATGAACTATTTGTTGAGGTTGCCTGTGCAGGCAGAAAAAACGGCGCAGGTTGTTCACGTTAACGTTCAAGTGTGCCTGTGCAGGTCACCTTGGCAGGCAGACCTGCATATGCATACCCGAACATTAGTAGCGGCCTCGAGCTTACTTGACCTATTCATATGCCTCGAAAAGACCTAAGTAGGTGCACCTGAATGTTAGTATGTGAAGGCCACTGTTTTACTCATTTCTCTTCCTGTCAGAAAAGAGAGTATGCTCCAGTCAGAAACAAAGTTCTGAGTTTTATCAAATTTAAAGCTTTATACTTAAATTAATGATGTATCAAATTCAGATTTTTTTTGAATAATTTTATATGGATGTCAGAAGATTCTATATTCATAATTTTGCAATTTTTTCACAGTAAAATTAATTGTTGCTGAAAGTGGCAGCATCATTCGTGAATGATTTGAAGATTTCATTGAAATCTATAAGAAGAGCGGCGTCTATGGCAAATAAAGTGCAACGACAATCATAACAGTTTAAAGAAAGAAACTGCATATTTTAAAATTTTCAGTTAGTGGAGTAACTAATGACACAAGACTTAAATAGGTGTCTTCATTCATTCTTAGATAATTATGAATACCCTTTGTCAAAAATTTCACAAATTCTCATCCGAATATTGAACTCGTTTTCTTTTCAACCACTCCACTGGACTTCAGTTTTGGTGTTTTATGATTGCTGCTATTATCAAGCTAATTATTGCCCAAGCATCGCCAGAGAACAGAGTAATAAACTCGTTAGTGGTGAAGGTAAGCCTGCACAGCTAGGTAAGTCTGCCGGTGCTGTCAGACCTGTGCATGTATTCCTGAACGCAGTGGTGTCCCTTACTTTGTTCAAGTCATAAATGACTTATTTGTAAGTCATGATGCTAAACAGACGTTGTGAGAATGCAAAATTGATGCCGATTTTGAATCTAACAAATCTGTTGAGTTACAAATTACTATAAAATAGCTGATGGTGCTCTTACATCCCATTAAATCGCTACTAGAAATGTACTTCAGTGTTTACATGATCGACAAAACTCTAATAATGCTCTTCTACAGTCAGAATTTAAACATTTAATTATGGCAAACAAATATTAATCAAGTGATTATTTTTCCGATTTCAAAGATTTGCTCATAAAAGTTTGCAGCGGTCTGACTGAAATATATATACAAATACAATTTCGGTATTTTGTTAACCAATTGCACACTTCAAGGTCCAAAGAGGCAGAAAATTTGTCCCTACCTGCTCATCCCGGATTATGACGGCAGAATAGACCACCACTATCCATTCCAGGGACCGCAAGTCATCATTTTTCTCAAATATCTTTCAACTAATTATTTGACTGAAATGGTACTTTGACACAGTGTACAAGACGCCTCCCGCTAATTTTTGTTAATATAGTGTATTGTCAAATGGTGTTAGTTAAGGCATTTACTCTTGACTTTTAAAGGCAAAGTTGCATGAGTCAGCAGGACTAATCTATGCAATCGAACGTCTGCTATCCCCTATAGACAGGAAAAGGGGGCAGAGATGGGGAGGCCAGGAAAGCGGGTTGAGGAAGGGATGAGGAGGAAGGGGGAGGGAGGGACGGGATGGGGATAAATGACGTTTGAATGCATAGCTTGGCGATGCTAGGCAACACCATGTAAGCCCAGAGTAAACGCCTTAACTAAAACCACTTGACAATGAACTATATTACCAAAAATTAACGGGAGGTGTCTTGTACACTGTGTCAAAGTACCATTTCGAACAAACAATTAGTTTTAAAGACATTTGAGAAAAACGATGACTTGCGGTCCCTGAAATGGATAGTAGACTTTATCCCAGGTCAGGCTACTGACTTCTCATTCGTTTACAAACTAGGCTGGTGATTGGCAGGAAAATATTTGTACTTACCTATTTTTGTTAATTCAGTAGGTCTTCTGTCTTACCGAATTGGCACTGATGTCATTCAAAAAAAAAAAATGCCAAAATACTGTACTATGTACAGTTGTTAATCAAATTTGAAAAAATAAGGTGATAAAGTTAGATTTCACTGCTTCCTAAAAATGAAGAATTAAAACCTTTCTTCCTACTATCTACAGTTTTTGGACCTTATGAATTTTATTCAACATTTATTCCTGCTATCTATCATAATTGACCTATGAGTTCTATTCAGTATTTCTTTCTATACTCTACCGTATCTGACCCTATGGGTTTTATTTAACATTTCTTCCCACTATAAACAATATTTAACTTATGAGTTTTATACAACATTTCTTCTACTATCTGACGTATTGAACCTTATGAGTATTATTTAAATCACTTCCTACTGTCTACCATATTTGATTTAGAATTTTTATTTGTAACATTTCTTCTAGTATTCTACCATATACTGACAATAAGCGTTTATTCAACACTTCTTCCTACTAACTACCTTATTTGACTTATGAGTTTAATTCAACACTGCTCATATGCTTTAATTCAACATTTCTCTTATTGTCAACCATATCTGACCTTATGATTTTATTCAACATTCTTTCTGCTGTTTACCGTATTTGACTTATGAGTTTAATTCAACAACTCTCCTTGATATCTACTGTATCTGACCTTATGAGGTTTTATACAACATTCTTACTACTATCTACTGTATTTGACTTAGGGTTTAATTCAACATTTCTCTCTTGTTGTCTACTGTATCTGACATACACAATTGTTCTGTGCATTAGTAGAATTACTAAAGGACCTCATTCAAACTGGATGGTATCTAATGGGTTTTATTAAAAAAGTTACAAGCTTTCTTGGACAAACATTATCAAATCGGATGTTGATAATGTGGACTGTTGTCAAGAAACGCCAGCTTTGAATAAAAACTCCAATAATCTATCATTCATTCAGTCTTTAATAACTATATATAAATATATATGTATCCAGTATGTATATATATATATATATATATATATCTATATATATCTCTTCTCTTTATATGACTTTTATCATCACCATGATTCATATACAATCAGTAAGCTACAAACGTCCTTTAATATCAATTCGCTCTACACTCCAGAAATAATATTTTTTCACTTATATGTTGCGAGGAATTTTTTAGTTGATAATAAATTACGTCGTCCCGTGGGCTTGAACCAACAAAGGACAAGAACTCAGGACTACAGTGGACGCTTTAATCCACACGGCCAGCAAGTGAGGTATAAGTGTATATCGGCTCCCACCTACAAATCCCGTCAAACTCAGGTGTTTGTATTTAGAGATGATATCCACCCACCTCTGTCATGTTAACCATGTAGTGCGTTTGTCGCACGCAGCCATATTATGACTTTTTATCACATCACCGTGATTCATATACAATCAGTAAGCTACAAACGTCCTTTAATATCCAATTCGCTCTACCTCCGAAATAATATATTTTCATATATGTTACTGAAGGGAATTTTTTAGTTGATAATAAGTTCGTCGTCCCGTGGGCTCGAAACCAACGAAGGACAAGAACTCAGGACTACAGTGGACGCTTTAATCCACATGGCCAGCAAGTGAGGTATAAGTGGATATAGGCTCCCACCTACAAATCCCCGTCAAACTCAGGTGTTTGTATTTAGAGACGATATCCACCCACCTCTGTCATGTTAACTGTGTCGTTTATGCATGCGCAGCCATATTATGACTTTTTATCACATCACCGTGATTCATATACAATCAGTAAGCTACAAACGTCCTTTAATATCCAATTCGCTCTACCTCGGAAGTAATATATTTTCATATATGTTACCGAAGGGGAATTTTTTAGTTGATATAAGTTTGTCGTCCCGTGGGCTCGAACCAACAAAGGACAAGAACTCAGGACTACAGTGGACGCTTTAATCCACACGGCCAGCAAGTGAGGTATAAGTGGATATCGGCTCCCACCTACAAATCCCTGTCGAACTCAGGTGTTTGTATATATATATATATATATATATATATATATATATATATATATATATATATATATATATATATATATATATGAACACAGCCATGCATATTGTACTTATTACGTTTGTGGTTCACTTGTTTATATATTGATGAGAATTTTAATCTGCCTCATTTGGGTATTTTATATATATATATATAACATATGATATATTTCTATGGCATCTCGTATAAATGTGACAATAAACACTTTTCATCATATTGTATGAATATTTCTTATTGATCAATAGATTACATAAATTATATTCACCTCATCTTTGCCAGTTCCCTACAGCCCATGTTAAATTTCACAGAAAGTGTTTACTAGAAAATTGTAAGGTAAAGTACATGCACTAGAATATGTACAAACAGGAAAATTAAGTAAACTACTTTGATGTAATCAAATGCTGATACAAACCAGTCTCTGTATTTGTCGAATGACACCCTTTCTTAATCTAGTCTTGTCCTTGCAACATTTGTACAACCATGAGCCCTACACTTAACATACCTGCACTTCGGATAAATGCCGTTTGACCGTGGTTGTGGATGACACCTAGTTGCTGGGAAAATTGTACACACAACAATATGCATCCATGGCCAAAGTATCAAGTATTCCCATAATCATGGAACTCTTAAGCAATGTGTTAGCCATTCATATTTTACTGTTAAGTATGTACAATGTTCTGAATACCTATGACATATTTGAAGTTATGAACAAACACAAGCTTACAAAATAAAACAGGCAGTTGTGTTTACCACCATGATAAATTCAACAGCCTTTTGACAGTCTGATGTGACATCCCAGGCTTAAAAAAGTTTTATTGAAACTAGCCAGTATCAGTCTATTTTAATGCGCTTGGCATACTGATGATCATTATGCAGATAGTAGGTTAACTAAGGCCCTTAACACCTGATAAGATATTACCTCTACAAAACAGAGGATTGTAAGCTTTCCCACCTTTGCTGTTGAACCCAGGTATAGTCACCAGGTTTGGCAGCCTCTCGCAGCCACATGCCATACATCATTGCATTGCCACCATGCAGTCTGTGGACCATGTGGGTGACAGATCACTTGTAACTATTATATGGCCTACAGTCTCTATTAAAATGGTAAGAGCCTGATAATAAAGTCAATTGTGTAACTGTATCTTGTGAATGAGTTCTTTCTACTGGCTATCCCTATTTAATCTATTATGGCCATACCCTAGCTACAAAAAGCCACTAATAAACTAAATACAGCATATTAGCTCTGGCTTTGCTCTCTCTCAAGAGCATGAGGTCACCCTCCACCAGAATGATAGACAGTTTGGCTTTCATTCTAAACCATGAGGTTCATGTACTGAATGCAGCCATACCTGCCAATACGAAAAGGCCACTGATGGACTACATAGGATCTCTCAGCTCTGGCATTACTCTCTCTTGAGCATTACTATCATCTGAATAGCAAAGTGGACCCAACATGGATCTTGCACCTAACCCCTGGCAACTAATATAATAATCACAAGCAGTGATCACTGCTATGACAATCTGTAAGGAAACCTCATAAACTTGTTTTTTTGCCGAACCTTTGATGTTGCAGAGGTGGAATTGTATGTCTACACTTCAGAATCAGACTGAAGGTTAGGTATACTGAGAAGAAGGCCAGAAATGAACAGGTGATTGAACCTTCAGTCTGGTTCTGAAGGGTAAACATACAGTTCCAACTCTGAAACATCACAAGTTTGGCAAAGAGTAGGACTTTGACCTTAAAGTGACCCCAGACACCTTCTCCTGATCATGTACTGGCTTGACACCCAAGACGAGAGAACTGAATATAATGATCTATTCAAGTTCCTGATCTCCGAGTTCTCCCTGCCACTGCCTGCCCAAACTCACTGAGCCCTTGACCTGCTCAGAGCACCAATGGGGATGCTACTAGACCTTAACACTGGCAAGAACCTGAAGAAGGTCAAGCTGACAAGGGAAATATGGCCCCACTGACTAAAGACCAGTTCTGAAGGAAAACAGATGGCATACCTTCTGAAGAAAGTGCATGAGTTGCTGGATGCCTCCATGGCCACACAGCCCCCTATCCACAATATCCACAAAGCCAGAGAAAACCAAGAGCAGGGCCAGAACTAAGATAATGATGGGATGACCCAAGACTACACCATGCAAATATGCCCTTTGGGAATAAGATAAAAAGGGTGTCCCCAGTTACCTGTCCTCTGCATATACAACTGCAAGTTCATCAGAGCAGCCCAAGGTAATTATGGTGACTGCCAAAACTCTGACAGGAGCCTGATTCTACATCACAGACCAAGCTTCCAGCAAGAGGTGCCTGGTGTACATGGGCATCCTCCTGGCATCATCAGTGGAATGCCAAAGGATCCCAAGATGCTGACCTACAACTTGTGGCCAACAGCACCCCATACCATCATATGGTCACCAGAATCCTACCCTCCACTTCATGAAGAATAAATTCAAGTGGGATTTCATCATCTCTGAGGTTCAGACACTTCTGTTTGGCGCTAACTTCCTCACACACTACTGGCTTGTGGTGGGCATCAGCCATCATTGCCTCTTGGGTCTTGCCTCTTTCCAGACAGCACCACTCACCACCTGGCCTAAGCAACCATTAGTCTTCCATAGGCCCCATAAAACTACTCATCCTCATACAATAATTCATAGATCTCCTCAACCCCAAACTCCTGGGAAGCATGGCACACACCAAGATATAGAAATGCTCCCCAGCTCATCCCAACTATCGTCCCATGCCACCAGAGAAACTAATCAGTGCAAAAGAGCTTTGAAAGAAATGAAATAGATGGGACTTTGCCAAAAAGCTTTCATACCTTGTGCCTTCCAGCGCCACATTTTCAAATCGCGCAATGGCACTTAGTGCTCCTGCTGAGACTACAGACACCTCAATCTAAAGATGGAATTTGACACTTCCAAGCATGAGGGATACAACCTTAACCCTGCACAGCAAAAGAATTTTCTAAGTTCATCCTCTTGAAGAGCTACTTTGAAGTATAGGTACACCACAAGGACATACCCAAGAAGTGATTATCAGAGTGGGTACCTACATATTTAACTATTCTACATTTGGCTTCCAGAACTCTGGTACCAGGCTCCAAAGGCTATGGACGACATGTTTGGTGACTTACCTTGAGTCTGGCATATCGTCAACATCCTTATGTTTTCCAAAAATCTAGAAAAACGGCAAAAGTACATCAGAGCTATGTTATCTCTACTCCAAGAAAACAGCCTATTTGTTGGACAAATGCATCATTGGGGCCTACTCTTTCGAATTCCTAGTCCATCAACAGAGTTGACTCTCAGCAGGTAATAAATCTGCTTGTACCTTATGTCATTTACAAGGCAAGAAAAATCTGGTAGCAGACACATTATCCAGAACAGAAATGAATTGGGTGCAGTTGTAAATTAGTTATGATGAACTCTCTGACATACAACTCCATGACAGTAAAACAAATTAATACTGCACAGTCATCACACTTCCACAATGGGAATACATCCTGTTCAGCAACACATGGTAAGCAGTCCTTTGTGGCAACAGCATAGGACAACTGTGGTCCTCTCAAAAAATCATATGCAACCTCATTCATGGCATCTCCCACCCCTCCAGGAGAACCACAGCAAAGTTAGTGACAGAAACTCATTTGCTGTGGATCAACAAAAGACATGAAATTGTGGACCAGTGCTAAAGAAGTAAAATAACCCAGCACACGGAATCCAGCATCTATGATTTCCCTCAAACTAGATGACGTCACCCCCTACCCCCATCTGACAGATGCAGACGTCATGGCAACAGAAAGATCTACTTGATAGCTGGAAGCAGTACCAGTATCAGAAGCAACAATGCATGCCTGCACAGAGGCACTTTTAGATGGATGGGTCATCTGAGTGAACACCCCAAACAATACAGCATAGTGTCCAAAAGAGGACCAGCATTTGTCTCTGGGGTGTAGACCTTTCTAGCCAGACTAGTAATGGCATGGCAGAAAGGACCCATTGATCCTTGAAGGCTGGTCCCATTGCCAGGTATAACTGATCTGACTTGAAGGTCCTCCTTGTGTTACATACAGTACCCAAAGAATGACCTCTCCCACAAATTCAGTGAAACCATCTGCATGCCTGGTGAATTTTTCCCCTCTAGCAACTCCAGCCATCAAAAAGGCCTATCAAGACTTTCCACAAATCAATGGAGAGCACTGCTTGAGTAAACAAAAAATACAAATATACACAAAAACAGTGCATCCTGAAGAACCTATATACATTCTGGTTTGTGTTCCTAAGAAACAACACCCACAAACACCTTCTGACCACCCCTACCCCACCAAACCAGGGTTTTTACTCAGTCCTTGAACAGAAAAATAAAGCTATCAAAATATATATACATGGGTTTTAATTGACAGGCTGAAACAGCATACCTCGAAGAGATTGACATACCTTTCGTCAACCCATCCAAGTCTTTCTGTCAAATCTGACCATGATCTGTGACAACCTAGAACTTTCTCAGCATCCCAAAAAGCCAACAGCCAATTAAGGATGCGTACTGACCTGTATGTACAATATTTTATTAATTGTCACCTGGTAGCTTATCAGCATCCCAAAAAGTATTTTACTGAGTAGGAATGTGGAGATACAGAACGAATCAGTTTTTTAAGAAATGGATGGCAACCCTAGTTCAAATATGGGATTAGTTTGTGGATGTGTGCAAAACAGATGGTTTAAGGTCCCCTTCTCCTGATGATGTTTTCTTCTCCCTTCCGCTTCCATATATTGTATTTTCTGTGGCACTTTACTGATGAATTGTGCTATGTTTGCTCTGGCTGTGGCACCAGCTACTTAATAGATGTGGAATTGTGTTGTGTCTTTACCCAAGTCCTCAGTCTGTCCTATAATATTTAGTCTAAAATTGATATGCTAAAGGTTTGAAATTTATTGTTATTTATGACACAAAACACTCAAATGTGAAATGAGAATATCATTGGTTATTTTACAAGTGCAAAATAATGGTAAAAATGTTTTGCTGATGATTTTCCAACGGGTTAGTCGCATTTCTTATAAATTTTCACTGACTTGGTTCTATGGTCCCTGTGAAATATGGATGGGGTGTCTGGGCAGCCACATAGAGTTACCTGGTGAACCATCAGCTGTCATTGCCTTGAGAAGGGTTTCGGTGCTGTTCACACATGCTGGTCATTTTGCAAGTACAATGACCTCTTTCTTGCCTCTCTGCTCAATGACAACCTTTAGTTAACTTTTCATATAAGATAGAAGGTATTCTGAAAGACATTAATATGAGTGTTGGTCCTGGACAGGAAGATGCTCACAGTTAACGTCTTTTTCATGCATGCATATATGGAAGTAGGTGAAGTGGCAACAGGGTGGTTGATCTGGCAACAATGAAACTGTTTTCACATAGTGGTAGAACGAAGTTGTGAAGCACCATATTAATTTAGCAAAATAACCTTGCCCCTATTGAGAAAGCAGATTCCAAGAGGAAACATAAGCTTGCCAGCATTCTCAGTGCAGAAAAGTTTGATTATATGTTTTAAGAAAGCCATGTTTACATTTCAAAGGAAAAACTTTACAAAACTCAAATCAGACAGTACTCAGAGCCTAATTATCTGCTTTAGCAACTTTACCCAAATTCATATTCATGATTTCAATCTTCTGTAACTTCTGGGTTGTTTGATCTTTCTATGAACTGAAAAGTGCCAGAAGTGAAAGGACAAGAAATGTAAGCATGAGTTTATTAATGGAGTAAAGATTAGCTGATGTTATCTGAAGAGAACATTAGCTGTTCTGTCTGTAGGTAAAGTGCAGAGATAGCTAAAAAAAAAAAGTCTAACATGTTTGTAACTGGGAAACCTTGAAGTGAAAGCAATATAAGTAGGTTTGAAAGGGCAGCTAAATGCAATGGGTATGGAGAAATGAATGGTGAAAACTGGAAGTGCCTTAATCATTCAGGAACGAAAAATCTAAGAATAATAGATGGGAAGGCAACAAGATCGCTGTTAGAGGACTGGAAGAAAAATGTAGTTCAGAAGAAGAATTTAGAATTTATCAAGAGGACATCGAGTCAATTCTCCTTTCTGGGTGTAAAGTTTGGATGATGGGTGCAAATGAAAGAAGAATGGTAGTAACAGCGGAGGTGAATTATTTGAGCAGTAGCAATTATCAGTAATTCAGATATGCCCTGGAGTGGAGAAAAGGTGGTTAAGGGAGTTTTTAGGGTTACTTTTTTTTGCAGAGGGTGAGTAAAGGACTATGGCTGGTAAAAGAGGTACTTGATATTATTGAAAAACCCATATTTAGGAGAAATACTGTAATATATATATATATATATATATATATATATATATATATATATATATATATATATATGTGTGTGTGTGTGTGTGTGTGTGTGTGTGTGTGTGTGTGTGTGTGCATGTGTGTGTATACTGTAACATCCCAGACTCATATATCATAAAATTAATATTCTTAGAAGGGAAAAGTCAGTTGCTGCTGCGGATGAGTAAATGCTGAATGCTTGAGACAGAAACAGACACCTCTCTAATTTTAAGACCCTAACATAATTATCCTACCTTTGTCTGACCTACTAAGTTTTCTCCTCTCTATTTTTGACTTCTATAATCCATTCAAAACAAAATGTCACTGCTAGGCTGTTCCTAACAGATAATCCATGAGAAATGGAAGGACACTCACCGCCCCCCCCCAGATTGAATGAGGCGACGACGATAGGAAAGTGTCAGTTGCATACATCCATTGATTGGTCTCCATACCACCAATTAACCCCACTGTTGGCGCCCTAAGGTCACAACAACAAGGTCACAACAACAATGCGAGGAGAAGCCCCACCTCCAGATTGTCTTAGGAGTTGTACTTGACACCTTGACCAATGAAACACTGGAACCTTCCATAGGCCCAGCTCCCTGAAATTTGAAATTCAGCCAATGAATGTCCTGTCCTCCTTAGGCGCTCTGTAGGCTTTGATGGAGAAAGCTCCTGAGGGAGAACCTTACCAGCAGGAAAAGTCCTAGGATGACTGGGTCACAACTGCACGTATGAAGGGTGAATGACAGATTCCAATAAGATGCTGAGAATTCCCAGAGCTAACCCACTCTAATGCCGCGTAGGGTGCCCTTAGTATTGCACACATTTGAAATAAGCCATGGAACCTGCTAGCCATAAACCATAAACCAAACCTGACTCATCCCTGTAACATCATCAGATGTCAGAAGACTACACTAAGATGCAACGCCACATGAATTGCTGGAATTGCACAAAGGCAAAAGTAATACCCTTACTGAAATAGTTAAGGGCATAGCAAAGTAAAATGGAAATAAAAGAGAGAGCTGGCCATTGGTTCAGAAAAGGGAGTAATAATCAAGTAAGTTACATTTATTACGTAAATTCTGTTTTGGAACTTTCATTGGAATTCCTATTAGAGTTGGTTGGTCCTCATGTAGTTATTAATCCAACTGTAATTAACATTATCCAATGAAAAAATAAGAACATTCATAAATTAAAGTGTTTATGATATTTCTCCTCTCTATGCGTGCTATAGTGCGCAGAGTAGAGTTTGACAAGATATGAAACTCCATCTTGGAGGGCATCCTATAGAAGACTCTTCAGAGGAAGAGAGAGAATAGAGTTAATAAGTATGTTTTCAGTAAGTATTTTGTGAAATGGTTGTGAACTCAATGCTCTTCTTTGTGCTGGGGCCAACCCACTCCAGCCAGCTAACTCGCAATGCATAATTAAGTGCTGACGTCAAAAGAGACATCTTTTTTTTTTTTGAAATTGTTCTTTACTTGTTTGTCCTTGTCTGGAGTTCACACCCTTATTCTCATACTAATGGGACAAATGAGACAACGAAAAAGAAGGAAAGAGGGGAGACTCAAGGAAAGAGGAAGAAAGAGGCGAGACTCAAGGAAAGACGAGGAAAGAGGGGAGACTCAAGGAAAGGGGGGAGACTCAAGGAAAAAGGAGGAAACAGGCGAGACTCAAGAAAAGAGGAGGAAAGAGGGGAGAGTCAAGGAAGAGGTGGAAAGAAGGGAGACTCGAGGAAAGAGGGGAGACTCAAGGAAGAGGAGGAAAGAGGGCAGACTCAAAGAAGAGGAGGAAAGAGAGGAGACTCAGGGAAAGAGGGGAGACTAGAGGAACAGGAGGAAAGAGGGGAGACTCAAGGAAAGAGGAGGAAAGAGGGGAGACCAAGGAAAGAGGAGGAAAGAGGGGAGACCAAAAAAAGAGGAGGAAAGAGTGGCGACCCAGAAAAAAGGAGGAAAGAGGGGAGACTCAAGGAAAGAGGCAGAAAGAGGGGAGGCTCAAGGAAAGAGGGGATACTCGAGGAAAGAGGGGGGGAAAGAGGAGAGACTCAAGGACAGAGGAGGAAATAGGGGAGACTTAAGGAAAGAGGAGGAAAAAGGGAAGACTCAAGAAAAGAGGAAGAAAGAGGGGAGACTCAAGAAAAGAGGCGGAAAGATGGGAGACTCAAGGAACAGGAGGAAAGAGAGGACTCAAGTAAAGAGGGAAGACTCAAGGAAAGAGAAGGAAAGAGGGCAGACTCTAGGAAGGAGGAGGAAAGAAGGAGACTCAAGGAAAGAGGGGAAACTCCAGGAAAAGGAGGAAAGAGGGAGACTAAGGGAAGGATGAAGAAAGAGGGGAGACTCAATGAAAGAAGAGGAAAGAGGGGAGACTCAATAAGAGGAGGAAAGAGGGAGAATCAAAGGAAAGAGGGGAAATTCAACGAAGATGGGGAAAGAGGGGAGACTCAAAGCAAGAGTGGAGGTTCAACGAAGAGGAGGAAATAGAGGAGACTCAAGGAAAGAGGAGGGAAGATGGGAGACTGAAGGAAAGAGGAGGAAAGAGGGGAGACTGAAGGAAAGAGGAGGAAAGAGGGGAGACTCAATAAGAGGAGGAAAGAAGGGAGACTCAAGGAAAGAGTGGAAACTCAAGGAAAGAGGAGGGAAGAGGGGAGATTCAAGGAAAGAGTGGAGACTCAAGGAAAGAGGAGGAAAGATGGGAGACTCAAGGAAAGAGGGGAGACTCAAGGAAAGAGGAGGAATGAGGGGAGACTCAATAAGAGGAGGAAAGAAGGGAGACTCAAGGAAAGAGTGGAAACTCAAGGAAAGAGGAGGAAAGAGGGGAGACCCTAGGAAAGAGGCGGAAAGAGAGGAGACTCAAGGAAGAGGAGGGAAGAGGGGAGATTCAAGGAAAGAGGAGGAAAGAGGCTAGACTCAAGGAAGAGGAGGGAAGAGGGGAGACTCAAGGAAGAGGAGAGAAGAGGGGAGACTCAAGGAAAGAGGAGGAAAGAGGGGAGACTCAAGGAAGAGGAGGGAAGAGGGGAGACTCAAGGAAAGAGGAGGAAAGAGGGGAGAATCAAGGAAGAGGATGGAAGAGGGGAGAATCAAGGAAAGAGGAGGAAAGACGGGAGACTCGAGGAAGAGGATGGAAGAGGGGAGACTCAAGGAAAGAGGAGGAAAGAGGGGAGACTCAAGGAAAGAGGAGGAAAGAGGGGGAGGCTCAAGGAAAGAGGAGAGATTCAGTGAACCTTACCTTACTTTATCTTACCTTACAGAACTTACAGTTCGTTCGGGTTGCCCCAGGTCCTTCAGTGTGAGGCACCTCTGATATCTACCAGCAAATTGTTATTGCATCTTCCGGTATATTTTGCATCTTCCAATCTTCGATGGTCTGGGATGCAGCTTGGATATTTGTCGAGCTTATTCTTAAACACATCTACATTCACTCCTGATATGTTCCTCAGGTGAACTGGTAACGCATTGAATAGACGCTACATTATCGATGCTGGTGCATAGTGGATTAATGTCCTGTGTGCTTTCCTTAGTTTTCCTGGTATAGTTTTGGGCACTATTAATCTACCTCTGCTTGCTCTTTCTGATAGTTTTAACTCCATGGTGTTTTCGGTAATTCCTTCTATCTGTTTCCATGCCTGTATTATTATGTAGCATTCTCATCTCCTTCCGAGACTATATGATTTTAAGAATTGTAGTCTTTCCCAGTAGTCAAGGTCCTTAACTTCTTCTATTCTAGCTGTAAAGGACCTTTGTACACTCTCTATTTGTGCAATATCCTTTTGGTAGTGTGGGTATCATATTATATTGCAATATTCAAGTGGACTACGTACATACGTTCATAAAACATAATCATGTGTTCGGCTTTTCTTGTTTTGAAGTGCTGGAACAACATTCCCAGTTTTGCTTTGCATCTTGCCAATAGTATTGCTATTTGATCATTGCATAACATATTCCTATTCAACATCACACCAAGGTCTTTAACTGCTTCCTTATTTGTGATTGTCTCGTTATTAGGTCCTTTATATGCATATAGCATTCCTTCTTTATCACCATAATTTATTGATTCAAATTTATCAGAGTTAAATACCTTCCTATTTACCTCTGCCCATTCATATATTTTGTTTAGGTCTCTTTGTAGCGAGTTCCTATATTCATCACAAGTAATTTTTCTACTTATTCTTGTGTCATCAGCGAAACTTCTCACTACCGAGTCCTTAACATTACTGTCTATGTCTGCAATCATAATAACAATCAGCAATGAAGCTAACACCATACCTTGTGGCACACCAGATATTACCTTAGCTTCATGTGATTTCTCGTCGTTTGCAATCACTATCTGTTTTCTGTTTTGCAAAAATTCTTTTATCCATCTTCCTACTTTGTCCACAATATTATGTTTTCTAATTTTTCTCGCTAATATATTATGGTCTACCTTGTCAAAAGCTTTTGCAGAGTCTAGGTAAACCACATCTGTATCTTTCCTTTATCATATTTTTATATGTTTTCATACACTTTCATAATATGTGATGTTAGACTCACAGGCATATAATTACTCGCCTCTAGTCTTGATCCACTTTTGAAAACAGGGGTAATAATATGCTAATTTATGTTCATCATAAATCTTGCCTGTATCTACACTTTGTCTTAATAATATTGCAAGTGGCTTTGTGATAGAATGAACTGCTTTTTTTAACAAAATGGCAGGGACGCCGTCTGGTCCGGTTGCTGGTCCATTTTTAATTTCATTAATAGCCTGCACAATATCGGCTTCATTAAAATCTATGTCCAATAAATATTTACTATTTTCATCTCTTATTTCTTTATCATTATCTTCATCATCAATTCTAGGTGTAAATTCTCTTTTATATCTTTCTGCTAATTTGTTACATATTTCCTTTTTTTCATTCGCTAATCGCCCTTCAATTCTTAGAGGACCTATTTCTACTCTTCTTTTATTCATCTTTTTCGCATATGAGTAAAATATTTTGGGGTTTTGCTTGATATTTTGTAGGGTCTTTTCTTCTAAGTCCCATTTTCATTTTCTTTTGATTGTATAATCTTTTGTTCTGCATTTTCTATCTTACTTTTTAGTTCCATCACTTTCCATGCATTCTTTTCTTTTGCAAGACCTTTTTTCCACTTTCTGATTTTCTGGAACAAGATCCTTCTGTCTCTTGGTATGTATGACTGATGTTTATTTTTCTTCTTCAGTATATATTTATCCACTATTTTCTCTAATATTTTATATAATATATCCGTATTTACCTGTATGCTATCACTTGCGAATATGTTTTCCCAGTCTTTGTTTAATTCTTCATTTATTTCTGACCATTTTATATTCTTACTGTAGAAGCTGTATTTTCCATATCCTTCCCACTTTTTCGTCTCTTGCTTATATCTCTGTTTTCACTTGCTTTGGAACAGACTGTTAATTCTATGACATTATGGTCTGAGATACTCATATTATACACTATTATTTCTTTAACATAATTCACCTCACTCGCAAATACTAGGACTAAAATATTATCCTTTCTTGTTGTCAGGTGATTTATTTGCTGAATGTTATGTTCTAGTAGCATATCTAATAGCTTTTCAAATTGCCTCTTATTGTCTGTGCTACTATTACTCTCTTTTTTATGTGTATAAATACAACCACAATCTCCTATCTGCTCTTTCCAATCTAAGAAAGGAAAGTTAAAGTCTCCGGATAGGAGTATAGTCCAGTCTTTGTGATTTCTACATATATCATCCAATTTGTCTATTATTATGTCAAACTCTTTAGTATTAGGGGTCTGTATATTACGATGTTCACTAATTTTTCAGATTCAAATTCTACCGTTATTAATTCAAATTCTGTGTTACTATGTTTCTCACAGATTTTTCATTGATTTATGTCTCTCCCATATATCACGGTTCCCCCTTGATTCCTATTTTTTCTATCTGATCTATAAATTTGGAAACCCCTTATCTGATCATCATTACCAGTCTCTTGGGAATACCAGGTTTCACTGATATTCATTATATCTATTTTTTTCAGTTTGGGTTAGTTCTTCTAAGAACTCTGTTTTTCTTTTTGAGTTACTCGAAATAAACCCTGCGCATTCATCACTATGATGGTTTGCCTGTTATCCCCATTATCTAATATGGGTAATAATATGGATTTTCCCATGTCTCTTTCCTGTTCTGATATGTTGTTCTTTTCTTCATTTCCAGAAATTCAGACATTAAAAAATCCAACTTTTCCAATATAGTTGATCTTCCATCTTCATATTTATTCATTTTGTATTTGTATCTGCATCTATTTCCGTATCTGCACCATCCTCTTGCATTGTAGATACATTGCCATTTCTTGCACTTTACCTAGGTGCTGATGCCTCATATTGCGATGCTGACATTTCATAACGTGGTGTTGGCTTGATTTTTACCTTAATCTCATGTTCTTTGTTCCTTTCTTTATTTGCTTCATTTTTACTTTGATTTTTAATATGTTTTTTTACTTTGATTTTTAATGTCTTTGATTTTGATTTTTGTTCTTCATGACTACAGGATGCATAAATCTATATTTTTTGTTGAACCTACAGCCTTTTTCTTCTCTCAAGTTTTTGCATATTTCTGGATGTAGATCGCTGCATTCATCCTCATAGCTGTCTAGATATGCACATTTGCCATAAATCTCATAATTGTGACATATCTTGGGATGCTTGTAGTAACATCTTTCACCGAATCTGCAATTCCCTCTTTTCAAAAGGGTGCAGACTGTTTCTTTCTTTTCTTTTTTTTTCTTGCTCTTTCCCATCAGTATGAAGATCCGGGTACAACCTCTTTGGGATTTTATTTTGATTTATCATGTCATAATTTATTTCTTCGTATGTATGCTGTTGTATTGCCTCATATGTACAGTCTATGAGTTTCTCTGCATCCATACTCTTATCCTGTTCTTTGTTTTCATTATTGTTTTCTATCTCTTCAATCTTATTTCCTTCTTTTATTTTGTTTTCCTCTTCTTCCTCTTCCTCATTTTCTTCATCCTCTACTATTTGCACATTAAGTCTTGATTTAATAACATTGTCTATCCATACTAGACTTGTTGAGCAAGATACTCTTGCGTCCTTATTTTATTTTGCTGGACTCCTGCACATGTATGATGAGTAGGTACGTGGCATGCATAGCATTTCCTGATCAGGTTTTGTGAATTTACAATGCTATACCACACATTACATAGATTACATGCTTTAGACATTCGTTTTCCTATTGCATCTATCAGTATATTCATTATATTAATTTTCTTTGTTGGAATGTGTTGATTGATGTAAATTTTTCTTATAAGTCTCTTAATCGCTTGTAATTTCTTTGATATGCCTTAAATTATTTTCATTATGTTTTCTGCAGACTTGCTCCAGTTTGAAGGATCATATCCTTTCAATATGTCTGTGAACATTTTTGCTTTTTTTTGGTTGGAGTTGTTATTGATCTCAACGATAAGAGGAGGAAAGACAGGAGACTCAAGGAAAGAGTGGAGACCGAAGGAAAGAGGAGGAAAGAGGGAAGACTCGAGGAAAGAGGAGGAAAGACGGGAGACTCAAGGAAGGAGGAGGAAAGAGGGAAGACTCGAGAAAAAAGGAGGAAAGATGGGAGACTCAAGGAAAGAGGAGGAAAGATGGAAGACTCAATGAAGAGGAGGAAAGAGGGGAGACTCAAGGAAAGAAGAGGAAAGAGGGAAGATTTGAGGAAAGAGGAGGAAAGAGGGGAGACTCAAGGAAAGAGGGGAGACTCAAGAAAAGAGGAGGAAATAGGGGAGACTCAATGAAAGAGGAGAGATTCAGTGAAGAGGAGGAAAGAGAGGAGACTCAAGGAAAGAGGCGGAAAGAGGGAAAGGTCGAGGAAAGAGGAGGAAAGAGGGAGGACTCAAGGAAAGAGGAGGAAAGGGGGAAGAGTTGAGGAAAGAGGAGGAAAGAGGGGAGACTCAAGGAAAAAGGAGACAAGAGGGAAGACTCGAGGAAAGAGGAGGAAAAAGGTGGGACTCAAGGAAAGAGGAGGAAGGAGGGAAGACTCAAGGAAAGAGGACGAAAGACGGGAAACTCAAGGAAAGAAGACGAAAGACGGGAGACTCAGGGAAAGAGGGGAGACTCAAGAAAAGAGGAGGAAAGAGGGGAGACTCAAGGAAAGAGGAGAGATCCAATGACGAGGAGGAAAGAGAGGAGACACAAGGAAAGAGGTGGAAAGAGGGAAGAGTCGAGGAAAGAGGAGGAAAGAGGGGAGACTCAATGAAAAAGGGAGACTTAAGGAAAGAGGAGGAAAGAGGGGAGACTCAAGGAAAAAGGAGGAAAGAGGAGAGGCTCAAGGAAAGAGGAGGAAAGACGAGAGACTTGAGGAAAGAGGAGAGACTCAAGGAAAGAGGAGGAAAGACAAGAGACTCAAGGAAAGAGGAGAGACTCAAGGAAAGAGGAGTAAAGAGGGGAGACTGAAGGAAAGATGAGGAAAGAGTGAAGACTCAAGGAAATAGGAGGAAAGAGGGGAAACTCAAGGAAAGATGAGGAAAGGGGGAGACTCAAGGAAAGTGGAGGAAATAGGGGAGACTCTAGAAAAGAGGAAGAAAGAGGAGAGACTCAAGGAACAAAAGGAAAGACTGGAGACTCAAGGGAAGAAGTGGAAAGAGGGAAGTCGAGGAAAGAGGAGGAAAGAGGGGAGACTCAAGGAAAGAGGAGGAAAGAGGGGCGACTCAAGGAAAGAGGAGGAAAGAGGGGAGAATCAAGGAAAAAGTTGGAAAGTGGGGAGACTCAAGGAAAGAGGAGGAAAGACTGGAGACTCAAGAAAAGAGGAGGAAAGATGGGAGACTCAATGAAAGAGGAGGATAGAGGGGAGACTAGAGGAAAGAGGAGGAAAGAGGAGAGAACCAAGAAAAGGGGAGACTCAAGAAAAGAGGAAGAAAGAGGGAAGGCTCAAGGAAAGAGGAGGAAAGAGGGGAGAACCAAGAAAAGGGGAGATTAAAGAAAAGAGGAAGAAAGAGGGAAGACTCAATGAAAGAGGGGGAAAGAGGGGAGAACCAAGAAGAGGGGAGATTCAAGAAAAGAGGAAAAAAGAGGGAAGACCCAAGGAAAGAGAAGGAAAGAGGGGAGATTCAAAGAAAGAGGAGGAAAGATGGGAGACTCAAGGAAAGAAGAGGAAAGAGGGGAGACTCAAGAAAAGAGGAGGAAAGAGGTGAGACTCGAGGAAAGAGGAGGAAAGAGGGGAGACTCAAGGAAAGAGGAGGAAAGATGGGAGACTCAAGGAAAGAGGAGGAAGTAGGGGAGACTCAAGGAAAGAGGAGGAAAGAGGGGAGACTCAAGGAAAGAGGAGGAAGGAGGGGAGACTCAAACAGAGAGGAGGGTAGAAGGGAGACTCAAGGAAAGAGGAGGAAAGAGGGGAGACTTCATTCCTAAAACACTCTTTCCTTGGTAATAATGAGTGACTGACTTCTTTACTCCGTGGATGATGTACTTTGAAGAACTGCCACTTTCTAAGATTTTATCTCATATGTTTAAGTTAAGGCAGGACCAGTTATCAACTGCCACAGTAGCTGGCGGTTAGTGAAGCCCAGTCACCCAGAGTACACAAAAACACTGACTTTGGCCCTTTATAACCCTGGAAAAAATATTATTCAACCGATCGTGATGAAACTTCGGCTTTAGAGGTTTCCCACTGAGATCTCTTATTGTTCCAAATTTCATCGAAATCCGTGCAACTGTTTGGGAAATCCAGATATCGATTTTTGGCGTTCCGGGGATATGGTAGGTGGTTAGGTGGTGGATGAGGGACCTAACATATCTGTGGAGCAATAACAGTAAAAGCTACAGCCGTGATACTTAGCTTTTCTGAAAGCTCGTATTCTGGAGGGGTGCCTTTCAGGGTTTGTTTTTAGAAATAATGAAATTTTAAAGCTACAGTCTGCCATTCAAAGTAGCCCCCAGAGTCCAAATTTCCTGATGCTCAGGTACAGACTGGTCACAACATTAGAAGAGCTGCCGTTTTCTTAACATGTTTGAATAGCAAGTAGTGTTAGGAGAAGATCGCTGACTTATTATCTTCATTAAAAATTATCAGACACGCAGCTTTGGTTTTTGTGATCATTGCCCTACCTTAAATAAAGAGCCTCAATAGTTAGAATGCTTTCACATGCACACACACACACACACACACACACACACACACACACACACACACACACACACATATATATATATATATATATATATATATGTACATATATACAGTATATTTATATATATATATATATATATATATATATATATATATATATATATATATATATATATATATATAGATATATATATATATATATATATATATATATATATATATATATATATATATATATATATATATATATATATATATATATATATATATATATATATATATATATACAGTATATATATATATATACATATATACATATATATATATATATATATATATATATATATATATATATATATATATATATATATATATATATATATATATATATATATATATATATATATATATATATATATATATATATATATATAGTATATATATATATATATATATATATATATATATATATATATATATATATATAATATAACATATATATATAATATAATATAATATAATATAATATAATATAATATAATATATACAAGCTTTAAGCTACAAACGTCCTTTAATATACAATTTGCTCTACCTCGGAAATAACATATTTCCATATATGTTACCTCACTTGTTACTTGTTGGCTGTGTGGTTAAACTGCACGTCACTGTAGTCCTGAGTTCTTGTCCTCCGTGGCGAGAGCTGGTGGGGCATAAAGTAAGAGGTCGTCAAGCTAGAAGAGTTCAAGAATGTCCTCCACACTAGTGGCTTTGAGAGAATCTAGCCATTGTTTTAAGGCTTGGGTCTTTTTGAAGATCCACTCAGACCAGGTTTGGCCCGACTCTTTGGGCATATTTCTTCACCGTTTCCTCCAACGGTCGAGAGTTATTTCAAATGCCTTTATGATGGCTTGGCATTCAAGGGTGAGATTTCCTTGATCCTCTGGTTGGAGAGCATTGAATGCAATGGAACCTTTCCTTTCAAGGTACTTTCCCAGGATCAGAGACACTTCCTTGGGAGAGAGCTTATATTGTAGGTCTTTAGGACCTTTTCAACATGGTCGAGCCAGGCTTCAGGCTTAGCTTCATCCCATTTTCTTTTGAGGGAGCCTATACTGCTGAGGGTTGAATGTGGAGAGGGCGTTGATGCATTGTGCATGCCTTGGGCTGCCATTGCAAGCCGATGTGCCCTTTCTTTCTCTCTCTCTCTGCCTCTTCCCATTTTGCCCAAGCTATTCTTTCTTTCTCCTTCTCTTGTCTATCCTCCTTCTCTTGTCTTTCTGTCTCTTCCCATTTCTCCTGAGCTAGTCTTTCTTTCTCCTTCTCCTGCCTTTCTTTCCCCTTCTCCCGCCTTTCTTTCAACTTCTGCCTTTCTGCCTCTTCCCGTTTCTCCTGAGCTATCTCTCTTTCTCCCTTTCTTCCTTGGCAGAGTTTGGCCTCTCATGGACCCAATCCCTTAGTGCTTGGCCCGCCAGTTCCAATTCCTTCCCAGCCTCCATGTAGAACTTGAGCTCGTCGTTTTGCTGGCTTCTGGTTGCCTTAGTCATCTTGAGATGGTGCTGACAGGGTCGTAGCCCTCGGGAATGACAATATGGTCTTAGGACATAGGTTAGGAACCAGTGGTGGTGCCATGCGTAAGCAAGAGTGCCCTAGTGGGTGAGGTGGCACTGGCACTCAGTCTAATTTTGACCTGGGTGAACTAGGTATGTTCGGAACGAACGCCTGTAATTGTTCCATGGAACTTAGGATTGTGCTAAAATTGATCATTCAGTATGTCTGAAAAGTTGTTCAGAATGAATGTATTCAATAGGTCTGAAAAGACTCAGGGTTGTTTGTGATGAACGAAATCAATGTCTGAATACACTCAAACTTGTTCGTAATGAACAGGTTCAGTACATCCAAAAGACACAAGGTTGTTCAAATGAATGGATTCAGTATGTCTAAAAAGAATCGAGGTTTTTTAAATGAATGGATTCAATATGTCTAAAAAGACTCAAGGTTGTTCGAATGAACGAATTCAGTATGTCTAAAAGACTCAAGGCTGTTTGAATGAAGAGGATCAGGAAGTCACGTAAGGACTTTGGATTGTTCAAATTGAACAGGGCTAAGCAGTCCCATAAGGACTTGGATTGTTCGAAATGCACTGATATGAAGTCTCGAAATGGAGTTGGGTGTTTGAATGAACGGATGTAAAGTCTCGGAATGGTCTTGGGTGTTCGAATGAATGGATATGAAGTCTCAAAATGGACTTGGGTCTTTGGAATGAACGGATATAGTCTCGAAATGGACTTGGGTGTTCGATGTGAGTGGATATAAATACTTATATGGACTTGGCTGTTCGAATGAATAGATATAAAGTCTGGTGGAGTTGGGTGTTTGATGTGAAGGGATATAAAGTCTTATACGGACTTGGGTGTTCAAATGAACAGATATAAAGTCTCGTGGACTTGAGTGTTCGATGTGAACGGATATAAAGTCTTAAACGATTTTGGTTTAACACAATGTTTAATGTAAGACTTAAATAATGATGTGCAGAGAATCGTTGGACCTAGCTGACGTGGTTAAAATAATAAGGCTTATGTAGAATTGAATAGGCTACTGTTTAGTGTAGTTTTGAATTTACTTCCTCACATAAATAATTACAATGCTTAAAATTACCATGCCTGAGGCAAGGCTAGACTGCCAAAAAGATATTTCACGTGATTAAGGGAAAATATTTTACGTTACTTGACGACCTGATTTGGGCATGTGATTGACGTGTTTACATTAGCGAGACCCTGGGTCAGGGACAATAGCATGTGAGATAAGGCTGCTCGGGTAGACGGCAAGAGAGCTCCAAGGTCGTCTTAGTTTGCCTAGCGAACACCTGGCGTGAGTGAAATTTGCTCAGAGTTTAACAAGACGAAGATTTCCTCTCATCTGGGGATTGAATGAACGGGTGCGGTCTTTCTCACGGCTTACTGACTGAGAAATAAATTGAATTAAATGAAGTTTACCATGTGCATTGCTTTATAGAGGAATTTAAACAAATACAAATACTAAACAAAATTTCTGGCTCGCATGGCCTGAACAAAATTTTATGGCTTTATGAGATTAACTCGATAAGGAAGAATAATATATTTACATAATAAATCCTTAACCTCTATGAGAGAGAGAGAGAGAGAGAGAGAGAGAGAGAGAGAGAGAGAGAGAGAGAGAGAGAGAGAGAGAGAAAGAGAGGGAGAGAGAGAGAGTAAAAATCCTAACTGCAGTGGTACGAAAATTGCTGGACAAGGTAGCCCTCGTGGCTTCTAACGTGTGCTTAACTAGGTTTTCGGATGGAGAAATTATTCGAATCACATGGGTAGGAAATACGTGCACTATTTCCTGATACAACACTTCGTAATTCACTTTTCACTTTTCCCAGTTAGCCTATCGTGAAAGTCATGCAAGTTATCATGCGTTAGCCATCAAAAGCTTGTGTAAAAGATAATAACTCTCTCTTCTCTGTAACTGGGTTGCATGCACGTGGCCTAACCATTCCTAACTTTATTTCAATAACGATTTTGTGCGCACATCACAAAAATAAATATAACAACACTGTACTTACTCTGGAACTGGATCACTTGTGCGCTTTTAAGGGGAGTTTTATGCTAGTCACAAAGGCTCGTTTCTAATCTTGCAACCAGCTTCTAGCAAAGCTATTCAGCTGATAATTGCAATTGCAGGCATGCAAGGGGGAAATTGCAAGATGATCTGTGCAACAGGTACTGATATGTTTTTAGCTGGGAGATCTAGTTTAACTGTGTGAGGATGCGAAAGAAAGAGCAGGTAGACAAGTACTGCTAGTTTATTGAGGAAGTGACCCGCTTATAAAGCGGCGTGCGGACGTCAGCGTATACGCGGACGTCAGTACAAAATTTACAAGTGACCCGAGGTCAAAACTATTTCTCTACACAAAACAGGACAGGTACATATAGGTAACAGGATGATTAACATTAGTTGATTAGACACAAAAATACTCTGACACATATACTATGTATAAGGGCAAATGAACAGGTAATAAATGTACAATTACATAATGATAATAAGGCTGACCTCGGGTCAGCTGTGAAGGCACCGTAGAAAACGGGAGGTTCATCATAGAAAACCTGTTGAGCGGAGACTTTACAATACTCCCCCCATCCCCACAAAATGTAGGTAACGTCTGGTCAAAGCAGGTATCTGCTGAGGCGGCGGAGAGGACCGCGCCTTCTCGATGTCAGCTGGGGGGTGCGTTTGACCTCTCCGGTGCCCTGCGGATGGGAGTAATGGGTTGCTCTCCTGCCCGGTCCCAGGGCCTTCTGGGGGGCGCCCACAAGGTTTTCTTGCGGGCGGGGCGGGATGAGGGGGCGCCGCTTCCTGCGGGGGCTTTGGAAAGTGCCCCTGACTTCTTCCTCCAGGAATGCGGGCTTGAGGCGGCCTACCGACACCCAGTCGTCCTTCCCGTGGACAGCCACCTGGAATGCCTTTTTGTTTCTCTCCAGTACGAGGAAAGGCCCCCTGTAGGGCCTGGTTAAGGGTGGGCGTATGGCATCGTTCCTGACAAAGATGTGGGTGGTGGAGGATAGACCAGGAGGCATGAAGGGGGACTTCCTGTTGGTATATGTCCGCTGGCAGGGGGCGAACTTCCCAACCCTGTCGTGGAACCTCTGTGTTGTTAGGTCGTCCTGGTCCTCTGTGATGAGTTCACCCGGGACTACGAGGGACTCCCCGTAAACCTTTTCTGCTGCGGACGGGTCGCCTTTGGCTCTGGGGGCGGTCCTCAGCCCAAGGAGGACCCAGGGCAGCTGGTACTTCCAGTTGTCAGTGGTGCAACGAGCCATGAGGGACGCCTTCAGGGACCTGTGGAGCCTTTCCACCATTCCATTGGCTGCGGGGTTGTAGGCGGTGGTGGTGTGGTGAGTGGTCCCCAGCAGGCGTGCCAGGGTGGTCCACAGCTCGGACAGGAAGGCTTGGCCCCTGTCCGTGGTTACATGGTCTGGGACACAGAACCTGCTGATCCAGCTGGCGAGGAGGGCCTCAGTGCATGCACTGGAGGTGGCTTCTTCCATGGGCGTCGCTTCGGGCCACCTGGTGGAGCGGTCGACGACTGTCAGAAGGTATCTGGCTCCTCCTGCTGGGGGAAGAGAACCCACTATGTCGGTGTGGATGTGCCCGAAACGTCTCCCTGGCTGGGGAAAGTCGCCCACCCCCGATTCGGTGTACCGTCCTACTTTGCTGGCCTGGCACTGTATGCACTGCCTTGCCCAGGCTATTGCGTCCTTCCGTATGCCGTGCCAGATGAACTTCTCCACCAGCAGTTTGGCCATCGTCCTGCCGGAGGGGTGGGACAGTCTGTGGATGACGTCGAAGACCAGCCGACGATGGGAGGCGGGCACCAGTGGGCGGGGACGGCCAGTGCTTATGTCGCTCAGCAGTGTTGGCCCCCCAGGGAGAAGGGGCACGTCCTTCCACTTCAGCGACGTGATGGCGGTGCAGTAAGCTGGAATCTCTGGGTCAGTGGCCTGTTCCCAGGCGAGGTCCTCATAGTCGATCCTGATGTGCACTGCGTTGATTTCGATCCTCGAGAGGGTGTCAGCTACTGGGTTCTTCCTGCCCGGGAGGTACTTGATGGTGCAGGTAAACTCCGTGATGGCCGTGAGGTGCCACTGCTGCCTGGAGGACCATGCATCCCCCTGCTTTGTGAAGGTGAGGATTAGCTGCTGGTGGTCCGTCCAAATTGTGAAGGACGCACCTTCCAGGAGGAATTTGAAGTGGCGTGCCACCTGTTACACCGCGAAGAGTTCCCTGTCAAAGGTGCTGTAGCGGGCCTCAGTGGGGCTGAGCTTCCTGCTGAAGAAGGCGATGGGCTGAGGGACTCAGCTGACGACCTGCTCTAGGACAGCCCCTCAGGCGATGTTGCTGGCTTCCGTTGTTAGCTGGAGGGGGGCTGCTGGGGTCCTGGTGGGCCACGGCTGTTGCCTTGGCGAGGGCAGCCTTTGTCAGGGAGAAGGCCCGATGCTGGTCGGGGCCCCACACTAAGGTCTTCAGATGGCCCTTGAGGATCTTCGTCAGGGGGGCCATGGTGTGCGCAACCCCCAGGATGAACCTCCTGTAGTAGCTGACCATCCCGAGGAATTCTTGTACGCCCTTGACGGAGGTAGGGTTGGGGAACCTGACAATGGCCTCGACTTTTGATGCAACTGGGCAGGCGCCTCCCGGGGATATCTCGTGGCCCAGGAAGTCAACCCTATTGACGCCGAAGGTGCACTTGTCGAACCTGACAACCAGGCCATTCTCCTGCAGGTGCTGCAGGACCTTCCGGACGTGCCGAAGGTGTTCCTTGTGTGACCTGGAAAATAGTAAGATATCATCGATGTAGCAGATGCAGAAGTTCAGGTCCCCCAGGATGCTGTCCATCAGTCTCTGGAAGGTCGCCCCTGTGTTCCTCAGGCCGAAGATGGAGAAGGCGAAGGTGTAGGACCCAAAGGGCATGATGATGATGGTTTTGGGGATGTCATCTGGAGCTACTGGTACCTGGAAATATGATTTTAAAAGATCTAGTTTTGAAAATATTTTGGCCCAGTGGAAGGAGGCCGCAAGGTCTTGCATGTTTGGTAGTGGGATGTGGTCGGGTTCCGTAGCGAGGTTGAGCCGCCTGTAGTCGCTGCAGGGTCTGCAGGAGCCATCAAGTTTTCTGCACCATGTGAAGGGGGGAGGCCCATGGGCTGGGGGCCTTCCTGCATATGCCCATACGCTCCATTTCAGCGAAGGCCTTCTTTGCCTCCTGAAGGCACTGTGGGGAAAGCCTCCGGAACTTTGGGTTCGTCGGAGGGCCCCTTGTCTTGATGTGATGATATATCCCGTGTTTGGCAGGGGCCCTGTTCACCTGGCGAAGCTCGGGTCTGAATACCTCTGGGAATTCCTTCAGGAGGGAGGCGTATTGGTGGGGAGCGACGGAACAGACTGTGGGCACCCTGGGGCCCGGTGACAGGGCCAGGGACTGGCAGGACTCGTGTCCAGCAGGCGTTTGCGGCCGACATCGATTGTCAGTCTGAAGTGGGCGAAGAAATCCGCACCCAGGGGTGGGGTCTTAACATCCGCGATGATGAAGTTCCACTTGTACCTCCGGCCCAGGATGGAGACCGACAGGAGCCTGGTGCCGTAGGAGAGAATGGGGGACCCGTTGGCGGCCATCAGGGAGGCAGCCAGGTCCGGCGGGCGTCTGCGGTCGTCTCTGGAAGGCGGGAACACTGACCACATTGTCCCAGTGTCGATCAGCATCATCCTGCTGGAGACGGTGTCGTGGAAGTAGAAGTCTACTGGCGCGGAGCTCCTGGTTGTTTTGGGTGCTGTTGCCATGGCGGCCTGTGAGGGTGGCCGCCGCCTCCCACTTATTTTGGATGGGCGAAAAGGCAGGGGCTTTGCAATTCCGGGCCTCTTTGCTGAACCTTTGGTGGTAGTAGCAAAGCCCCGGCCTTTCCTTCTTCTGGTGGTGGGGTGGCCGCCTCCTGGCAACAACGTTGATGTCCTCTGTGCCATTGTCCTCCGGCTAGAGACAGTTGATGGGGTCTGTGGGCGTGGAGACCCGCTTCGCTGCCCTCATGGAGTCAGTCAGCTGCTGTGCCGTCCTTATCAGGTCCTCGACCGGCAGGATGTAGGGCTCCGTAATCTGTCCACGAACCTCCGGGAGTAGCTGCTGCAGGAGGATCTCCCTTGACAGGGTAATCTCCTTGTGCCTGCCGCTGCTGTCCGTCTCGAGGAGGAGGAGGAGGTCCTGGAGGGCATGCCACGTCTCCAGGAGGTTTGTGTCCTGCCGGGGGTTGATGGCGAGGTCGAGGGCACGGGTGGCCCTCTCAGAGACCGGCAAGGAACAGGTCTTGATGAGAGAGGCCTTTAATTCTTGGAAGGTGGCAAGGCTAGTGGTGGACGTCACCCACAGGGCGACCTTTCTGTATATCTCCTCCGGTAAGGCGTTGATAGCGATGTCCGCCTTCAACATCTTGTAGGTCAGGCCTGCCACCCTGAATTACCCCTCGACCCTGTAGAGCCAAGACGCTGGGTTCTGATGGGTGAACGGCGGCAGCTTTATGCTGAGGGCAGTCCTCGGTTGGTCTATCAGGAGGGGCGTTGTGCAGGGAGCGGATACTGGCATGGAGGAGCGCGCGGGTTTCAGCTTGGAAGAGGGCTCGAGAGGGGGTTGCGCGAGGGTGACATCTGCCTCCGAGAAGTTCACAGTTATTTGTATGTGGGAGGGAATGTCTGCATCCATGCTCATTCCGCACTCTAACTTGGAGTGTGAGGGAACACTCGTGTCAATACACTCTTGGGAACATGCCGTGTGGGTCCGCTAATGATGCCGGTGATTTGCCGACGAGGGTCGGTAACGCCCGAATGCTTTGTTAGAGCGCCGTAGTTAGTCCGTTAGGTGCGTGGGGTGGTTCATCGGGCCAAGATTAAGTCACTGTTTGGGTCCGTTAATGGCTCCGGTAACCACTCCTCGGGTCACCACTGTGAGAGGGTGTGAAAGAACGAGGAGGTAGACAAGTACTGCTAGTTTATTGAGGAAGTGACCCGCTTATAAAGCAGTGTGCGGATGTTGGCGTATATGCGGACGTCAGTACAAAATTTACAAGTGACCCGAGGTCAAAACTATTTCTCTACACAAAACAGGACAGGTACATATAGGTAACAGGATGATTAACAATGGTTGATCTGACACAAAAATACTCTGACACATATACTATGTATAAGGCCAAATGAATAGATAATAAATGTACAATTACATAATGATAATAAGGCTGAGCACAGCCACCTCGGGTCAGCTGTGAAGGCACCGTAGAAAATGGGAGGTTCATCATAGAGAACCCGTTGAGTGGGAACTTTACATAACCAGTGGGTTACACTGGGGATATATGCATTTACCTTGGATAACACAAATTTAAACTCTGGCCTTGAGGTCAGGTAAAAACATATACATCAAAACATGGCTGAAGGCCTACTTCAAAAGGGGAGTGATTAGGTAAACTCTTGGGTTAACTTAATTGATTATATTTACAAAAGAAAAACACATCAAAAGAATGGTAGCATAACTTGGATAGGCAAACAAGGTCCTGTAATACAAAATGAAAGAGGCAAATGAATGGGAATTTCTTGAAGAGACACAATGGGAGCCTACCTCAAAAGGGTGCCATAAATGGTTTAGTGGGGTCACTACCCACACAAAATGGTGCACAGATACACAGCTGACTAACTCCAAATCTGTAATCGAAACACCTATGGTTACTCAACCAAAAATAGCACTTTAATTAAGGAATTGAGGAATTACGCAGAAGGTGCCTAGACTGAACTCAATTCCAATAACTCGCATTTTAACAATTACGTTACACTTCACTTCAATACTTTGCAAATTAAACAGCACAACTATAAAAAGCAATACAGGTCTCAGTGCAGGAATATTGCACTGTGAAAAACGAAAAATAGAAAAATAGTTATAGGCTGACAGGGACGTGATTTGCTAAAAGAACCTTAAATTCGGCACTTCACCTTAAGCAGGAGATGATGTTCCTCATCTTCATGGGGACAGCGATGGGGGGGCAAGTGAATAAGGTCACAGCAAAAGTTTACTTTTGCTCCCAACAGCCACATTGTTCAGAAGGGGCAGGTCAATATCACAAGGGAAAGGACAGGAGTCCTAGCTGACGTCCGATAAATTCTAGGGCCAAGTGTGTCCATTCAAAGCCTTTTACAGCTTTTGGGGATTACGATATTGCTCTTTGTAGATGGCGCTGGTGTCAGTATGACCGCCTGTCACTGCAGGGATGGAGGGCCACATGGCTCAGGTTCCAAGATGGTGTCGAGCATATGGTCAATCCTTTGTCTCTCTGCCAGCTGACTTTCCTCGGGTGAGGATTTGCATTCCTACTAGATCAGCACCTGGAATTTAAGGTCCCAGCAGTCACTTGAACAGGGAAAGGAGATTAAAGTTTCTCCTCCAAAGGCGGTGGTGAGAGAAAGGTCTGTAGGGGTGAATTTTGCCTACTGTGTTCTTTGCAATAAAACAAATAAAGCAACTGAATATACTTTATATTACATTGCTGACAGGTGAGGTGGCGTGTGAAGTTTATATATATATATATATATATATATATATATATATATATATATATATGTATATATATATATGTATATAAATATATATATATATATATATATATATATATATATATATATATATATATATATATATATATATATATATATATATATATATATATATATATATATACACACACACACACACACATATATATATATATATATATATATATATATATATATATATATATATATATATATATATATATATATATATATATATATATATATATATATATATATATATATATATATATATATATATATATATAGTATAATTATGCAGCAAACGATCTGAGCTGACCATAATCATGGAGAAGCCACATAAGTCTAAGAAAACTATATCTATCTAAATAACCGCCATTCCTTTGTTGCCACATTTTTCTCGATCTGTGCCAGTGAGAGTGTTAATGAGTTGGAAATGATTTTTGTGAATACATCATTTTAAGCATAAAATTAGCGTTAATACTTCAGAACCTTGGTGGTTCCTTATTATAAAGAAGGTAGGCTCGCAACACTAAAGATCAAATGCAAAAAAGGAATGAAATCACAAAAGGGATACTAAAGCCCAGCCACAAGAGACAGAGATGGAGGTCAGGGGATACAAAGGAAGGGGAGGGCGTAGGCCTTTACTCCGCAACCTGATAAATTATGATGAAAGCAAAAATTAGAAGTAGGAGTCTTTTCTCAGTCAGTATAGAAAGTAAGTGCCATTATAATATGCATATTGAAAATGCTCCGGTTTGGACGAACCACCGCTGATGGTGTGAAAATTATGTAAGAGCACCCGATTCCAGGACCACCCAATAATGACCTGGCCCAGGTTTTTGTTGAACATTTCTGTAGTCTGCGCAACAGCAACAGCAACAGCAACGATCGGAATGAGTTCGCCCGTATTATTCTCGACGACAAAGAAGAAAAAAAAAAGCCAAAAAATGTTACCCACAAAGAAACATTGCGTTTATAGGATCGCCCTCTTGTGAGTGGATACATTTGCTATGTTTTCAAATTGTATTCCTTGAAGATGAAGAAGTGCCAGTGTCTATCTCTTCAGGTATGGTTAGTGTTGTGCATATTATAAGGGCACTCGCTTTCTATACTGACTGAGAAAAGACTTACTTCTACTTTTCACTTCCATCATAATTTATCAGGTTGCTGAGTAAAGGCCTACGCCCTCCTATCCCCCTTCCTTTGTATCCCCTGACCTCCATATCTGTCTCTTGTGGCTGGGCTTTACTTCACTGCCCCTTTTGTGATTTCATTGCTTTTTTGCACTTGATCTTTAGTGTTGCGAGCCTACCTTCTTTATAATAAGGAACCACCAAGGTTTTGAAGTATTAACGCTTATTTTACGCTTAAAATGATGTATTCACAAAAATAATTTCCAACTCATTAACACTCTCACTGGCACAGAATGGAATTAAATACGATAAATAATTATTCAATAAAACTGAATAAATAAACACCCAATTCTATCACTAACGACAAAGGAAAAAAGAAGGGGCAAATATAAGGCACAATAAACACGTCAGAGAGAAAATAATGATATGAGTAAAGCAGAACACATATGACCCATTCAGTTGCAAAACAATGACTCGAATACAATTCAGTAACCGCAACGGCATAACCGGCAGCAACCCAGGCCAAGCAAAAATTCATATTACGGCAGCATTACTCTGGAAGAAAGTGCTGGACTGTGGATTTCAGCAGAAAAGAAACATTTGCAAATTCACATATATGAAAAGATTACGTTCTATCAGGGACTGCTAATACCAATCAAACTTCGCATGGCGACACTGGCAACAATCACATTGATTAAGCAATGCTGACTGCTTATTTCAACAAGAGTAAAAATCAATAATGCATGTCTTCAAGCAAACCAATATCTTATTTTCCTCCACAGAGCCTTTTCATTACATCTCACTTGCACTTTCCTTCAAAAATTAAATTTCCTTTTAGAATATTTTAAAAATAATTGTTCCCCACAAAAGTTATTGTATGAAAGGCTCGGTATTTTTACTAATAATTAGTTTGATAAGTATTGCTAAATCTCCCATGGGTTTTTATGCTAAATTTCCATGATAACTCCACCAGAAAAAGTTCTATCCAAATTATACAGACTCATTACGGTGCTGTCAACATTAAACTAATACCTTATAATCCCTTAACAATTGGCTGCTTCTTTAGCTATGAAGGTCGACTGAGCCCCTTCTTAAGCTCATATGTGGCCTATAAATATACTACTTGCTTAAAGTATGACTCTGGGACATATGCGCGATCTACGCAAGAAGCTACTGAGGTTCAGAATCGACTCCCATCGTGCAATAAACAGGAAGTAGGCTCAAACATGGCTTAGCTTATTGCTGCTAGGTATTAAATGTGTGAACATGAATTTTGTAAAAGCTTGTATATATATATATATATATATATATATATATATATATATATATATATATATATATATATATATATATATATATACAAATATATATATATATATATATATATATATATATATATATATATATATATATATATATATATATATATATATATATCGAGCTTAGGTGTCAGCTATCTTGGAAATACAAGATGTTGCAAAGTCTTGGTTGCAAACTGAAACATAAGTTTCCCTAAATACATTTATTTCTTGTCTTAAAATTCTTATATAAACTTTCCACCTTTAATTGGGTAGGAGTAACCGAGTCTTTATCTTAAAAGGAGCATTGTAAAAAATGATAAGTCTGCAAACTTGGACTTAGATTTTCTTACTTAGTCTATGGGCACTCATGAAAATTTATATAACTTCACAAATCACTTGGGGCCCTCAGTGTCACTTCCACACACCTCTAACACTCCCTCTTGAGTGCCTCGTCTTCAACCACCTCTGCCTCCAGAGTCTTCGTTTATACGGGCATTCATTCAATGCCAAATTTGGTGTAAATTTGCTCAAGTATCGTCTTTATGGGCTCCCCTTTGTCATTAATGTTTCACATTCGCTTTTCCTACACATTTCGTTCAACGGTTGTTATCGAGTTAATGTAACGGTGAGCAAGAGGTCACCGGTCGAGGTCAAGACTTCAGTTAGTTCTTTGCCCAGCCACTGCTCCATGACCATGTATGACATAACACTTTCATTCCTGTGGGCAACCGTCGCGTCGCTCTGTCAAGCCTGGCTCCTCGATCACTTACTCTACTGTACTGTAGTTCGTTATCGCCCCTTTTCTCTTCTTCTCTCCGTCTTTATCGGTAATTTTTTGTTCGCCCTTCTGTGCTTATCAAGATATTTAGTTTATTCTATTACAAACTCAACTCAATTCCATTATATATACACACACACAAAACACACATACACACACGCATATATATATATATATATATATATATATATATATATATATATATATATATACATATTTTAAACGTGAATTCATATTCATTCACACATACATGAATGCATAGACACATGCATTCATACACACACACACAAAAACACACACACGTATATATATATATACATACATACATACATACATACATACATACATACATACATACATAGAAAAGATTAGAAAGAAATAGGGTTGTTTGAATCTACCATGCAGATACATTCAGTAATTTAATGGTCACCATATTATACATATCTATATCTATCTATCTATCTATCTATCTACCTATCTATCTAACTATATATGTATATATGTGTGTGTGCGTGTATGTGTTTGTATGTATGTAGGCTATGTTATTGACATATAATAGTGTCTGTGTGCATCCGTACATGTGCGTGTCGTGTGGATACGTGCTAATAAATTGTGTTAGTGAATATGAATTCACGTTTAAATATATAGAAAGGATTTCACAAAATCAGTGTTCACATATTTAGTATCTAGCAGCACTAAACTGTGCCATGTTTGTTGTGCTTTGAGAGTTACCCTTGAGGACTGCAAACTACTCATAACATCAAGAGAATTCACTCGAAGCGAGTTCTTAGTCAATTTGATACCACATAAAGTTTTAATTTATTCGCTATCTCAATACAAAAGGTATTCAGAGAAATATGTTGCAATTATGTCTGCAGTGATGACGATAATATCTCAAATGAGGAACAGAGAGAGAGAGAGAGAGAGAGAGAGAGAGAGAGAGAGAGAGAGAGAGAAGCGGCGCCCCAGATTGTTGGAAGGATGGTAATTATTCTTAACGGTAAAACATTACAACGAATTGGCTCGATAGAAGAACAAAGCAGTAATCAATCGCTTCCTAATTCAGCCCTTATTATACATTGAACTATACCGACTTATCATCCAGTCTGAAAGGATGGTATAGAGCATAAATAACAGGTTCGGGTACAAGCGATGCCCAACACAATCTGAGGGTATGCAGAGACCGACAGAAAGAAGAGCGAGATAATAAAAGAATGCGAAGCTCCTCAGCTGATTGTGGGGAGTCATTAATAAATGAATGTCAAAAAAGGAGGAGGAGGAGAAGTGAATTGTGTTACAAGCTCACGAGGAGCACAGCCAAAATAGGCAACAACGTCACCGGCTATAGCGGAAGGCGATATGAAAAGGGGATGGGATAGGAAGCGAGACGTTGCAGGAGAGTGGCCAGTGGCCAGTGGCCAGCTGAAGATGTTCGGCGTCATAACCAGTCGAAGACTAGAGCAAGCCGTGTCAGCAAGCTTCCAAAGTAGCAAAAGTGATAGTTGTCTGCGCAAAGTTCGAAAAAATAAGAATGCTGTTTTTGTCTGAGATAATAGTCACGGTAGTTGCCCTCCCATTCAGTAAAAAAAAAAAAAAAAAAAAAAAAATCAGCCTGATTTCCAGAAACCGTATTGTTAATCAAAGAGATGATTGTGGGCATGAATTATCAACTGGAAAACAACGACGAGTACAAGTCGAGTTGTTCTCGTCCCATAAACTGAGCCTGGAAACAGTGGCATTAGATAAAAGAATTCATTCATAAACTACCCAAATAATCGTAACGTATCGATTGGAATGGAAAACATAGTGTCGATTTTTTGTAATGCAGAACATGCAAGAGTATATACAGTACATGAAAATGATGTTGTTGTTTATAATTGATTTCCCGCATACAAAAGAATATTCTTCTTCATTCAGCTCGTGTTCACCGCTTTGTTGGTTCTCTCTTAAAAAATCGTTTCACTGACGACTTGCATGTTCAACTGAAGCTTTCAACATGGCTGTCACTCTCTTCAAACAATTCAGCAACGCCATATCTTGTAACTGAGGCTTAGAAAGATACATTGCTTAATAAATGTGTTCGAATGAGAGGATATTCCTTTTCTTGCGTTTTTCATCTGAGCTCCTCATGGATTCCCTCAACTTCGTGGTGAGGCCATGATGCCTTTTCAGTAGTAATAATATGCATATGACCTTAATACGCAGTTCAAGCAACACAGTACGTGTCAGCCCAGTGAACTTGTGGCTTTCCTCCTTAGGCGTTCATACCAACAAGCGTGGCTTCGTCTGCAATTTCCAACCCTTCCCTTCTCTCGCTGCCCTATTGGCTGTCATGCTTACCTTCTTGCACTCATCCCCTGACTTTTAAACCTGCACCAATTGGTTGAAGTCGCCAAATGCTCTGAACCATTACATACGCATATTACAGTTGGCTTTCCTTTGCATTATTGGATCTCTCTCTCTCTCTCTCTCTCTCTCTCTCTCTCTCTCTCTCTCTCTCTCTCTCTCTCTCGTATTTTTATTAACACTCTCTAGTTACAATTTTCCTATAACTAAACTGTGATGATTAAACGATGACAATGTGAATGCCAGTTATATATATATATATTTATATATATATATATATATATATATATATATATATATATATATATATATATATATATATATATATATATATATATATATATATATATATATATATATATATATATATATATATATATATATCTATCTATATATCTATATATCTATCTATCTATATATATATATATATATATATATATATCTATATATATCTATATATAACACACTAATATTTATCTATCTATCTATCTATCTATCTATATATACGTATATATACACTAATACATATCTATCTATCTATCTATCTATCTATCCATCTATCTATATATGTATATATATATATATATGTATATATATATATATATATATATATATATATATATATATATATATATATATATATATATATATAATTTCTAAGAATAATAACTTGACGTGTGTGAATTCCTTCGCCCCGCCTGTCTGAATTTTGGGCAGAGTAAATTCGCGGGGTAAACAAACAGGGTTTCTGCCGCCCGGGAGTACTGTAGACACGCGACAGATAAATGTTGCCGCGTCTCACCCATAAAGAAATAGGTAATGTGGTTAGTATGAATGATGTCAGTATTTTTGTCTTTTCATAGACCCCAGTTGCTGACATGGCCTTCATTTTATGTGTTCTTCAGTTCACCAACGTCGTCCATCGCGTGTCCAGACTCCAAGATTTTCACAAGACAAAATAATTATTCTTGGCAACCGACGACGCTGCAGCTACCAGGTGTCCTGTTCTGTAAGAAGTGGATGGTGCCCATTTTATGTCCACCTAAGAAGTTTCTTTGTTTTTTTTTTTTATTTTGTTACAGACAGTCTTCCACTGTAGGCCAGCAATCATCCCTTCAAGGATACTATTGGCACAAATCACCCAAGATTTTGTTAAGCGGGAAGTCTCGACAAAGAAAAAGTGAGAAAATCAAAGTTCGCCTCATGGCATCTACCCAAAATCAAAAGGGCATGAACGAACAAGACCGCTCAGTAGTAGCATCGGTTCCTTTTCCTTTACTCCCCCTCCAGAATGGTCTTTGAATGCCGATGGTCATGGCGAACCATCTATTCATTTCGTGGGAGCCTAAGTTAGTTCTCTCTTTTCATCTGCAGGGTGAGGATGGCTCCGATGGAAACTGTCTACCAGCCCATCCACACGGACTCTCTTACAACAACTTGGTCACCACCACCACCACCGCCGCCGCAGCCATTGACTTCTGCGCCCGTTCACATGGATGACGATCACGAAGGCTGAATAGTTTTGCATGACTTAATCACAGATAAGTCCACAAAGTAAGGATCTTGTGCATACTTGCCTGTAGGTAGTGATGCAGCATGTTCATGTTTCTATTAGTGGTCTCAGAAGTAAAAGATTCGTCAGCGATGTTTCACGGTGGCCCCTCATTTGCCGTCGTACTTTACATTTCCGTCTACTTAATTTAAATGATAATTATTGAATTACATCCTTCGTGCTTTTTTTTACTACAGTTTTGCTAAATGAATTCCCAGTCTTCATTAGTGTTGTAGGTATATCGAGTTATCTGAGGGAGATTTATTTTGGAATTGGTTTCATATCGGCAAAGTTTGAGGATGGATGCAAGGGGAAAAATTACGCGGAGCAGTTCACGAACTGAACTGGCTGGTGTCACCTCTATCGTTCGCTGCTTCCCTTCAGTCTCACGCGATATCTGCAAGAAAATGGTAGAAAATAAAAAAGGCTGATATTTTCGCATCACATCACAACTTGTGGTTGTCACTAGCAGTTTTATTGTTTAACATATAACTGAATTTCTCTAAATGTTTTAGGTGTCATAACGAACTAAACTTTACAAAAATGTTCTGCAAGTCCCTAAGTAACATCAACATTCATTTGTCAACACAAACTTCCATTCATACTTGCCACGTAATGTACTGAGGCTTCCTTTCAGAATTCAGCCAACCATGTGAATGGCGATGGAATTTCTTTCTGGTGGCGAGCGTCCATCACTCAGGTGCAACAAGTGTCATTTTCTTATTCAATATCTTCTTTTGCGTTTCACAAAGTAGAGTGATGGTTGTTTTATTAAATTCTGGGAAAACTGCATTGTCTATGCGCAAAGCTCAATAATTCTAGAAAATTCTTCGTTCCGTCAAAAAAAAAAGAAAAAAATAATATTAATAAAAATAAACCTACACATCTCTTTCGTGAACTCTCATTATCATTAGTCAGTTTTGCTACTGAGAAGCAGCAACAAATTCACGAAAATTTTTAGACATTTTGTAACGTCTTGGAAGCTTTTCCATGCAAGACGGAAACAGTTATATAGATTCATTTACTCAGCATTAGCCACCTGCTATACGAACTTCTCGTTATAACGATGATGTTAAAATCAATATGGTGATCATAATGAATGACTGCGTATCATAAAACGTCACACATTGTATAACGGAGATCTTGATGCCATTCTTATGGCGACAGGCTTCTGCCCTCAGTGAGGCCAACGTTTCACGAGAATGAGTCACCTGGAACGTCCAGCCGTTGCGCTGAGAGAAAACCTCCGCCGCAGCTCACGATGCGCTCACTCTCCCTCTCACGAACAGCATCTCTGGACTAAACAATCGTTTCAGTTTCGGGATTGGCCAGCATGGGCGACATTTCATTTGGAAGGCCTCTCTCTCTCTCTCTCTCTCTCTCATTTCCTAATTGATGTTGCATGTTAGAATTGCTATCATAGACAAGTCCTCCAGTTCGGGCGATGATTGAGTTCACTTCATTGAAGAAATCCCACTATTTCCACACTGTATATATATATATATATATATATATATATATATATATATATATATATATATATATATATATATATATATATATATATATATATATATATATATATATATATATATATATATATATATATATATATATATATATATGGAAAGGCATCGGACTCAGGTACGTTTATTTGCCTATGTCACATGACTTGGAATGGCGTTCTGTGAGCCAGAATAATAAGTGCAAATACGAACATTAAAGCCAAGCACTTCAAAATCCATAGAAATTACGAAACATTTTACAAAATTCTAAGAACACCAGCTTGTATCTTAAAATAAAAATTATATTAGAAAAGCCTTAAAGAATCGAAATTATACCAAACACAAACAATTTAAATTGAAATTGAAATTAAATTACAAACGCCTACAGAAACGGAATTACACCAAACGCTACCAAAAATATTATCTGTAGAACTATATGAAACACGAGAACAATAAAGCCTACCTGTCCCTTATCTTCACAGAAGAAGGTCGTGACTAAAAGAATAACGTAAAGCAAACCAAATGCATGGCCGTTAAACAAATGAATTGAGGAGGATTGTTTATTAAGAGAACTGTCTTTGTTATAATAACAGACTCCAAGATAGTGAGATCGTTTTCATGATGCAAATGACATATAATGTAAAATGCTTATTTTCAATTTAAGTTTTGCAAAACTTGGATTGATTCATAATATCTGATTGTTCGGGGCTTGATATTCTACTGCCTGTTCTGAAACTCACGTCACTATGAGAATCTAGTCTCACTTTTAGTAGGCCTAAATTCCTTTGAATAAAGATCCGATGATTAGTGGCTTTCCTATTGTGTGTTTTATATGGATTATGCAACTTGGTTTTAATGTTTGCATTTATATATTCTATTCTAGCCTTGAGAATGCAACTATGAGTCGTGAAGCAAAGGCAAAATAAATCTACAGGAGTGCGATGCCTTTCCTTATGCTCCCTGATGAGTTGTAACTTGACCTGTTGCTCTGTCTTCTAAGTATATATATATATATATATATATATATATATATATATATATATATATATATATATATATATATATATATATATATATATATATATGTAGAATCTTCTGGTCACTTTTTACCAGATACATATGTAATTGTTTGTAATAGCCACAATGCCCTCTTAACTTCTCAAATTCTTCGCTCTTTTTTGGATACACTTGTCACTACAAAGCCTTAAGATCTAAGTGCAAGAATTATGAATACATTATTATGTCTGGTAGCAGGAAACGAACCCGGGTCCCATAATCACAACGGGGTCAGGTAGGCAACATGACCCAGTTGTGATTATGGGACCTGGGTTCGTTTCCCGCCAT